>NC_084997.1:26214802-26217302 GCF_963854185.1 Sardina pilchardus
GTGTACGGCTGCAATCTAATACTCAATACTCATCACTCCTCAAGCGCATAAATGCTCAGTGCATTAGCAACGTATTTCTGTTCCCTTCACTCTCCACCATGGTGTTATGTTGCACACTTATGCTGAAATCATTACAACTCATTTCCCCCCTCATCAAGCTACTACTCAATATGATATAGTCAAACTTAATTTGGGGAAGATTTGGTTTTGTCATTGTGGGGTATTGAGATAAAATTGACGATGAGGGTAAATTAATTTGAACGAAATTAGGAGCAAGGAATAACGAAGGAATAATATATGCAGAATGTGAGAAAAGATAAGGGCTCTGAATACACTGAGCACACTGTATCATTATGGGCCTCCTGATGACGAGAATGTGCCTGTACTGGGTGTAAATATATCACTGTTAAATGACAGGCACCGGTAGAAACCCAGGCATTGGATGGGTGAATCCCAGGGAAAATACTGTAAAATGATTCCTGTCCGTCCGTCCATCAGCAAATGTCACATCAGCCCGAGTTAACGTCAGCGATCAGAGAGAGCTGTTGTTCTGTGTGATCTCCTATGAGCTGCACCCTTCTCCTCTGACCAACATTTCATGTCAAATTGAATCAGCGACAGCCGTCCACCAAAGCTCGGAGTCTCTCATCCAGATATCCCCATCCTTTGGCTGTGTCCCGGGTGCAACAATGGAGAAAAATGCTCTGCGTGACGTGATCTGCGTGGCAGGTCAGTGGCGTGGACGTGAGCATTAGATAATACTAGTCGGGGAGGTGCCACGGCCGTTTCTATCAAACTCAATTTGATTTAACCAATGCTGCGATTTTCAACATGCCACAAAGCGTCTGGTAACCACAGAAACGGTGCCGCTGTTTGTCAGTGAAATGCGGTTATGGAAATGTGTGAGGCCACAGCATTGGGAATTATGCCGCGCTCCAGTTGTCTCCTAAGTGAGAACTGGTAACTGGGATTGACGTCACATCCGACTAAAAACAGAATTGGATCCATTCCAGAGGTAACAGGTCCTAAGGACAAGTTGCCTCCGTTTGTTAACAATTGCTCATCATTAGCGATCGTTACCAGATAGAGCAAAACCAGTTCGAATTACACAATATTTTACAGAAACAAATGATGTTGCAAGATAATGGCAGATGGAGGCTGGACATTATTGTTTTTACAACTGATTTACTGATTAAATAGGACAGAACCGCTGAAAAACAGAACATTTCTACGGCTCTCATTTACTAAACTGGGCACAGACAAATTCAAACGTGGGGCACTCAGGGATAGAACAAGCTGACAAGTAGGAATTATGACTATAGGGGGCATTCCAATTATAACTTCCTGCTCCTAACTAGGATATACGACTGGGAATACGACTTATGAGAACAAATGTAACACAGCATTATCTAATTGAAATGACACAGAGGGGTTTTGTTAGGGTCATGTCAGTGTTGATGCTGGTTTAAAAATAGGTGTACAGTTTCAAACAGACAAAGGGCATTTTTAAAAGCATAAATTTAAACTCATGCTCGCGCTCCCTCTGCACACACATACACACACACACACACACACACACTCACACACACACACACACACACACACACACACACACACACACACACACACACACACACACACACACACACAAAAGACCAGAAGTGAGAAAGTGGCATATGGCACCAGAAACACTGACCCCCCTGCCCCTTCTCCACACACACACACACACACACACACACACACACACACCCCCCACCCCCAAATTCCCCCCATCTGTGGTGCACTTGCTCCGATCGCGGCGAGGCCCTGGGAATACTGAGGCCTGCAGAACAGCAGAGTGGCCATACTGATGGAATTAAACCCCTAGAGAGAGGGGGGTGTGAGAGAGAGAGAGAGAGGGTGAGAGAGAGATGGACAGAAGGAGAGAAACAGAGGGAGAAAGAGAGACAGAAGGAAAGACAGAGAGGGAAAAAAGGAGGGAGTTTTGAGGGGTGTGAGACACAGGGGACATCCAGCTGGTCCAGTCTAATAGAGAGATGAAAGGATGAAAAGGGATAGAAAGAGAGAGAGAGAGAGAGAGAGAGAGAGAGAGATGGAGAGAGGGAGAGGGGGGAGGAATTAGGAAAGATGAAGGAGGCACTCTGACCAGCAACAGCCGAGGCGTGGGAGAGAAGTCTCCTCGGGTGATTCCATGCAGAAGTAAATAAACAAACAGAGCAATTTGTCTAAAATAAACAAAAACGAAAACAAGCAATTGAAGTGTTCACTGAAATGGCTAATGTGTTGGATAACTTCAACAAGGGTCTGAGAAACTGGGAAGGTGAAGAAAATATCTCCCTGAGTATGTGTGAGTGTGAGTGTGTGTGAGTGTGTGAGTGTGTGTGTGTTTGGTGCGTGTGTGTCTGTGTGTGTGTGTGTGTGTGTGCGCGCGCGTGTGCGTACATGGGTGTGTTTGTGAGTGTGTGTGTACGTGTCAGTGTGTGTGCCCATTAACAGATTT
>NC_084997.1:26539802-26738160 GCF_963854185.1 Sardina pilchardus
AGAGGAGAGGTACGGAAGCTGAGGGGAAGGGAGGCTGAATGAAAGGACTGGACGGAGGGAAAGAGAGAGAGAGGGCAGAGTGGGTCGATTGTTGGAGCGTGTCCAACGTAGTGAAGTGATCACGTGACTTGTGGGTTTAGTATTCTGACACTGATCTGTAGGTGCCTTTTAAACACTGGGCACAACCAATACACTGTGTGTGTGTGTGTGTAATGTTGTGTGAATGACAGGAGGTGCGCAGGCATGGATCTTCATGCACTCAGGCCTGATAGAGTTCAGGTGTTGTGCCATGTATGATGTCAAGAAAGGCTTTTTCTCTATATCAGGGGTAGGCAACCTATGGCACGGGTGCCACTGCTGGCACGCCGAGGCATAATCACTGGCACGCGCCACCAGCATCAGCCAAAAAAAAAAAATCTCAGACTGACAGCAGGATCTTCCAATCCCTCTTTTCAGTGTTCGGCTCAACATACCTGTGTGAGCAGGTATTTTCGCATTTGAAAAGTGTACTCAGCCCTATTGGCAGCCGTTTGACCACGGACAATTCCGAGTCGTGTTTACAATAAAAAGTGACAAACTACGAACCCCAGATGAAAATTGATGATAGTGGCACACTCTTTGACTAGAAATTTTGAAGTTGGCACTGGATGTCTCAAAGGTTGCCGACCCCTGCTCTATATTGTCTTTGGATGCGTTTGATCATTTCAGGCACAGATCATTTCCTGTCTATCAGCCCTGTGCACTGTGCACCTCGTGATGGCACTGCTGGAGAGAGTGTGTGTGTGTGTGTGTGTGTGTGTGTGTGTGTGTGTGTGTTTGATATTGTGTGCATGTGATGCTACTTGTGCAGGCGTGGATCTCCATGTACTGTACATAGTGATGGAGAGAGTGTGTGTGTGTGTGTGTGTGTGTGTGTGTGTGTGTGTGTGTGTGTGTGTGTGTGTGTCTGGGGTGGGGTGGGGGGGGGGGGGGGTGTATGGTATGCAGACTAATTTAAACAAAGCTGCGGTGAGCGGTCAGGAATGTGTCACCCTCTTGGCCACCGGGCCGCCGTGTGCTCTCTCTGTGTCCTCACAGCTGAGTGGAGCGCTGACGGCGTTACTGTTATGGGGCTGCTGGTGACCGCCAGGCCCCGGCTGGACTGCTCTCGCTGTCCCCTGGAGAACCAAACCAACGACAGGCCTTCCACTACACTCACTGCAGTAATGTGTGTGTGTGCGTGTGTGCGTGCGTGTGTGCGTGTGCCCCCTGGACGACACAAACCAACTGCAGGCCTTCCACTACACTCACTGCAGTAATGTGTGTGTGCGTGCGTGCGTGCGTGTGTGTGTGTTATCGATGATCATTAATAGTGGTTCAGAGAATAAAACAAGTCCTCAACTGAATCTCCCTTGGCGATCAACACTCTTAGTTGTCCTCAAAACTTCTAAGCAAATTTGTTAGCATGAAAAAAAAATGTTTTATGACTTGACTTGTTTTTTTATACTAGTCTATAATATTAACACAGCAATGCAATCAGCCCCTTGTCCTGTGAGTGAGTGTAGCGTGAGCTGTAGCATGTGAGATGATCACTGGTGATATCCTTATGGTCTGGACGACGCTGACGTGTGAGATGATCACTGGTGTTCTCCTATAGTGGACTGGACTGGACGCTGATGTGTGAGATGATCACTTGTGTTCTCCTATAGTGGTCTGTGAGTGTAGCGCTAGATGTAACGTGTGAGATGATCACTGGTGTTCTCCTATAGTGGTCTGTGAGGGTAGCGTTAGATGTAACGTGTGAGATAATCACTGGTGAGCTCCTAGTGGACTGGACTGGACGCTGACGCGTGTGATACTCCCCAACTCTCACCCAGTTCCCAGGCTCCTTTGCTCTCTCCTCTCTCTCTGGGTTCCCGTGACGATTAACGATCAATAACATCAGCGAGAGCGCCCGCTGGGTACACCGCTCACTTTGCATCTAATCGATTAGCGTTGATGCTCCGCTACCCAGCCTCTCACTCTTGCGCTCTCTCCCTCTGCTCTCTCTCACACTCTCTGTCTCTCTCTCTCTCTCTCTCTCTCTCTGTGTCTGTCTCTCTCTCTCTCCGTCTGACTGGATCACCCTAAGTCTCTGATGGTGGAGTGGACCTGGTGAGAGCCCTCCTCTCCTCCTTTTTGTAGTCCAGTCTGGTGAGCAGTGCTTGATTTAATCAAGTCAACCCCCTTTCAGCAGCCCAACAGGATGGGTGTCTGTGTCTCTGTTTGGTCAGGATTAACACTGCCTCTGATGGACGCTCTCTCTGGTCTCTCACGTGCGGACCTTCAGCTATTAACGGGAAAAAGACCACTAGGGAGTCGGCCTCAAAGATGGAGGGCCTCATCATTCTATCACCGTATACTTTCACTTATACACATCATATACAGTAGTATATGGTCTGCCTATTCCACGTTAATTTTGACAAAATTATCTGCTGCCTTCACCATTTAGCTATAATAGCCATAGCAGTGCAATGCTATGTGTACCAAGTAGTCAAGTCAGGTTTATTTATATGGTGAATCTCATACACAGAGGTCTGTCAATGTGCTGTACATAAACTTAAGCAAACGGTAATAATAAAAGATAAAAGCATCGAGGGGCAATAGTGGTATACCAGTGGCATTTGCTTCTGTAAGAGGTACACTGTGAGCTACAGAAGAGATGTTGGAGTCCTATGCGATAAATCCTATGCAATAGGTAGGGTAGGGGATTACCCACAGTCAGTTAAGTGTTGTTACTGACAACAACTTGATGTAATCCAGAACCAGTTATAATGTTGGGAAAGTCCTTTCTCTATTGTTTTGGGGAAATGACGTAAGGCAGCGTTTTGTTTAGCGTGCACTGTTACTGTTAGTGTGCATAGTGTGCAGTCAGTCAGTGGGTGGGTGGTAACGTAATGGATAAGGAGCTGAGCTAGCGTGCAGTAGCCTGCAAGCTCCCGGCTTCCACCGTTGTGCCCTTGAGCAAAGCACTTAACAAATTGACATTGTTAGTCGCTTTGGGTAACAGCGTCTGCTAAATGTATGAACGTGAACGTAAACGTAAATAGTCAGCATGTGTACGATGTTCACCCCAGTGTTTGCATACCTGATGGTGTTGCAGTAGCAGCAGCAGCAGCAGGCTGTGTGTTTTACTGCGTTTGGGGCGAATTCAGTTGTGTTTGCTTTCATCTACTGTACGCCCCACTTGTCGCAGAGAGCATTGTTGTGGTGCGCTGTGCAAAACTGAAAGCACAGACCCACCTTAAACACCACAAGGTTGACGTAAGAGGGAAGTTTGCTCTTGGTGTTACCCTTCCTGTCTCATGACTGTACGTGACTAGCGGTATATTGCTGCACACTATATGGAGTCTAGGACTGTTGAAGTCTTTTAGTGCTTTTAGTGGCCATGCATCGAATTACCACTGGACATGGTAACCTTCATCAGACGCCGACTTTTGAGCAAACTTTTTTTATTTTTCATTCAGAAAACCACACATGGATACATTGTTCATTGTATATTGACTCACAAAACCCCAATGTCAGATGTTAAGTCATTACACCACTACACCATAACCCCAGGCGTGGTGGTAACATTTTAAGGGGTTTGCGTTTGACCTCTTGTGGACTAACCTTTTGCCCTCTCCTCTCTCCCTCTCTCTTTCTCTCTCTCTCTCTCTCTCTCTCTCTCTCTCTCTCTCTCGTTGTCCTGGTCAGGTGGTGACAGTCACAGGAGGAGCTTGGTGGGGGTTTTTCTTTCGGACGCTGAGGGTGAACGCGGAGTCTCGAGATGGCAGCCAGTAAAAGCAAGAACCAGAGTTCCCTGGCCCTGCACAAGGTCATCATGGTGGGCAGTGGCGGCGTGGGCAAGTCCGCCCTCACGCTCCAGTTCATGTACGACGAGGTGAGCTCCGCCGGAACGCACGCCGCACAAGTTACCATGTTGTTAATCGCTTTGGTTGAAAAAAAAAGAAAAAGCATCAGTTGGGAGGCGCTGTGGCGCAACAGGCTACGGTGCTCGTGCCATGTACGGGTCCGAGTGCCCACGGGGACTCAGGTTCGGCTCCGACCTGCGGTCATTTCCCGATCCCACCCCATCTCTCTCTCCCCCAAGCAATTCCTGTCTCTTTCTACTTTCCTATATGAATAAAGGCAAAAAAGGCAAAAAAATATGTATATATAAAAAGTGTATAAAAATTTTCAAAAAGCAGTCAAATGTAATGTAACAAGTTCACAGGGACATTCCTATTAAGAACGAAAGTTTTTGTGGGAGTGATAGTGATATGAAAAAATACTCAATGACGCAAGTATCAGGATTTTTTTTCCTATGATTTTTTTCCCGTATAATTAAAGTGGGGGTGGGTGTATGCCTGTCTAGCTTCAACGCGTAGGCGAGTTCTGTGCGCACACTACTATTATACAGTCATACAGATATTACACGGCTAAAGCATTGTGTATGCTTTTGATATAAAGCCTAGTGTTATGAATGTATGATGTGGTAGAACCAAAACATCAGTATTAGGTACTGCAGTGCATAAGATAAATAATGGAGAGGCATTTACAGTAGTATATGCAATACAGTGTTAAGTATGAAGCTTAAAAAAGAATCCGCACACCAGTTTGTAGCTCCCAGTGAATTCAACTGGTGTGCGGATACTTTTTTATCTTTTTGTATTATCGCTCTTGAAGATCCTACACCCGGAAAAATTGACATAGGATGTGCGTGGGTATTCAACTTCTAAGTATAGTATTACAAATACATGATGCTGTAAAAGCATAAATAATGTAGAAGGAGAAATCAAATGATGTCTTCTCCTTTATTGTCTCGGTCTCTGGCGGTCTCTGTTTTTCATTCTCTTTCTCTTTCTCTGTTTGCTCTCTCGCACGCTTTCTCTCTCTCTCTCTCACTCTTGCTATCTGTTTCTCTGTTCTCTCCCTCGCTCTCTCTCTCCTCACTAAGCTCCGCAAACCCTTAACATATGCCTATTCTAGTTGAATAGAACAAGAGCACAACGGTCTAAGAGCGCTCCAAAACAAACAAACTAACACGCAGCGAAACATGCATTATGCATATGCCATTTTCTAATGAATTATGTAGAGGTTTTGGACATTGGAAATTCATCGTGGAAGAAAATATGTGTAGTCCAGTCAAGCAGTGAAAAGTATAAACACCCTGCTCTCAATGGGCAGTGTAACTTTCCAAATGGGTTGAGTTTATTCTCTTGGCCGTTTTAATGCATATTTGTAGCATATTGAGAAACAACTGCGGTTACGTGCCTTGTATACCATGGCCAACCCTTCTCTTTCTTTCTCTCTCTCTCTCCTTTCTCTCATTTTCTGTTTCTTTTTCATTCTCTTTCTCTCTCTCTCTCTCTCTCTCTCTCTCTCTCTCTCTCTCTCGCTCTCTCTCAAACTCAATCGGTCTCTAATGCTGCTTCTAAAGTGATTGCTGGGTCTGCTCCCACCTACTTAAATGCTCTCATAAAGGCTCATGTTACCCCTTCGGCCACTGCACTCCTCCAAGAAACGCGTCTGCCACGACTGCCCCTACACACACACACACACACACACACACACACACACACACACACACACACACACACACACACACACACACACACGGCAATCCAGACTATTTCCATTGGTAGTCCCCCAGTGGAGGAACAACCTGCCAAGTGCGACCAAAGCAGGGATTTCCCTCGCCATCCTCGATGAGTTCTGAAAGACTGATTCTTGAGTTATTGAAGATTCTTCTAACAAACACTTCTAACCACCGGACACGCCCAACATGCACTTTCCATGCATTCTCTCTCACTCCTCTTCCTCCTTCCTCTCTACTTCCTCTCCACTTCTCTACCTCCATCTTCTACCACTCTCTCCTCATTCCATACTTTGACTAGTACCGTCCGGTACTTATAATGTCTGCACTTGTATCCTCGAGTACTAGTTCTTGCTAATGCAGTAGTAATTCCTAAGATCTCTACAGTAGTACTAGTGTTGACTGATGCAGTAGTAATTCCTGGATAAGATCTCTGCACTCTGCACTTCAGCTTTAATAATATTATAGGCTACTGTACCTCTTTCTGTAAGTCGTTTTGGATAGAAGCGTCCGCTAAATGAAATAATGTAAATGTGAACATGACTCTCTCTCTCTCTCTCTCTCTCTCTCTGTGTGTGTGTGTGTGTGTGTGTGTGTGTGTGTGTGTAGTTTGTGGAGGACTACGAGCCCACTAAGGCGGACAGCTACAGGAAGAAGGTGGTGCTGGACGGGGAGGAGGTCCAGATCGACATCCTGGACACGGCGGGCCAGGAGGACTACGCCGCCATCAGGGACAACTACTTCCGCAGCGGAGAGGGCTTCCTGCTCGTCTTCTCCATCACCGAGCACGAGTCCTTCACCGCCACCGCAGAGTTCAGGTCCGTAATGAAGCCACGCTCACACACGGCCACAGCTACTGGGGCAGCTTTCAGCTCTCAATCTCACACACACACACTCATACTCACACTCACTGCCACAGATACTGGGGCAGCTTTCAGCTCTCAATCTCACACACACGCACTCATACTCACACTCACACTCACACTCACTGCCACAGATACTGGGGCAGCTTTCAGCTCTCAAACACACACACACACACACACACACACACACTCACAGCCACAGCTACTGGGGCAGCGTTCAGCTCCCAATCACACTTATATATATATGTATATGTATATATATATATATATATATATATATACACACACACACGCACGCACGCACGCGGTTTGAGGTTTGTAGGACACAGTTTACGACAGACAAAGTACACACAGTACCTGCAGAGATAAGGCTCAGTGTGCAGCATAGAGAAAAGCAGCACCACATGTGATGCACACAAACTACTGTGGACACACACACACACACACACACACACACACACAAACAAACATGCAGTCACGCACACACACACACACACAAACAATCATGCACTCACGCACACACACACACAAACACAAACATGCACTCACACACACACACACACACACACACAGACACACAAACACAAACACAAACATGCACTCACGCACACACACAAACATGCCAACACACACACACACACACACACACACACACATAAACACGCATACGCACAGACACACACACACACAACCTTATAAAATAAGGGCCCTTTGGTTTTGTCAGGCTAGAGGAGTTCGAGTTAGAGGATTGACCTCTAACCTCTAGGATTTACCTCTAACTCCGAGGTGTGTCCATAGACCACTTGGAATACCCTACTGACACCGCGTCCTAACTGCAAGCGACGCGACCGAATGCGTGCGTCAAAATCAGTTCCATCGCTGTATTTTCAATTGGAATGTCCTGACTGAATGCGATGCGACCGAACGCGACAAGTTGCTTTGCTACGCGACCTCTTCAACCCTGTTTTGTCGCTCTGTCCGTTTCTATTTTAGTCGCGTCGCGTCGCCTTGACATTAACTTTTTCACAACGTAACAAAGGCTCATTAAAGAATGTTAACGGATACAATGTGGACACAAACTATCCGGCGCAACGCGACATTTGCGCAGTCGCTTACAATTAGGACACGGTGTGAGCTGAACGCTCTGTGCTGCTGTATAGGTGATGTTTTTGGGAAATCCAAACAGAGATCCGGGGGGAAGTATAGGCAGGGGGGAGTGGATGCTGGAATTCCATGCGTTCCGAACTGGAATAATATTGACTAGATAATGTGACCCGCTGTGCAGTCTCCAGCTGGGCATGTTTGTTGTGGTAGGGGTATTAATTGTTTTGATGATGGGTATGGATTGTTTTGAGTGTGTCTGTGTGTGTGTGTGTGTGTGTGCGTGTGTGTGTTTTGGAGGTCTCTTCAATCTGTTTGCATTTCACTGTGTATTTTTGGCTCCTTGCATGGGTGTGGTCTTTGTTCTGTCTGGTTGTGTGTGTGTGTGTTATACCCATGTTCATCAACCATGCGTTTTTGTATGTAGGCTAGACATGCTTATACGGTCACTGTAGATATTGTCCATATGTGTGTTGTGTATGTGTTTGCCTTTTAAAATGTTGTATAAATTGTATGCTTAAATTCTTAAACACACTGGTGTTGATTGCTTATTGTATTGATTATGTTTGTGTGTTTGTGTGCGTGTGTGCATTTGTTTTTGTGTGTGTGCGTATGCGTACGTTCGCGTGTGTGCGTGCGTGTGCGTGCGTGTGTGTGTGTGTGTGTGTGTGTCCTACAGGGAGCAGATCCTGCGGGTGAAGGCGGAGGAGGACAAGATCCCTCTGCTGCTGGTGGGCAACAAGTCGGACCTGGAGGAGCGGCGGCAGGTGATGGTGGACGAGGCGCGGGGGAAGGCCGAGGAGTGGAACGTCCAGTACGTGGAGACCTCCGCCAAGACGCGCGCCAACGTCGACAAGGTGCAGCTCCTGGCCCCGCCTCCTTTAGACATTCTACGTAGATAGTGTACAAGTCCATCAGCTGTACTGTATTTCCTGGTCTGTTTTCTTGCTCCTGTATTTTTGTCAGGCATTGCTATTGTATTAGACAACCCCCACCTCCTTTAGACAGTAGATAGATAGACAGTCAGATATGCTTTATTGATCCCCAAGGGGAGATTCAAGGTCCCAGTAGCTAAGACACCACACACAACATACATTAGACATTCTATGTAGATAGTGTACAAAAGTCCATCAGCTGTACTGTATTTCCTGGTCTGTTTTCTTGGTCCTGTAGTTCTGTCAGGCATTGTTATTGTATTAGACAGACAGATACTTTTTCTGCCTTAGTGACGCGGAATAGTTCAAGGGGCCCCGTGTGTCAAATGTCTTGTCCAGTTAGGGCCATGGTTGCCATGGCGTTAAATTGACTCTCCCGAGGCAGAGGGCTGAAAGTGCACACAGCAACACACAGCTTTATCCAGGAAGAGGAAGAGGAAGTCTTCCTTTTATTCTCTCGAGAGGACGACGATGAATTCGTGCACAGGCAGCCCTCTTCATTTGCATTGAGATGTAGTCGCTGGGGGACATTTCACGTAGCAGGGAGATCATGTTTGATGCCGAACACCGTTTTCACTGGATAGTTCTTACTTGGCGTGCATGCAGCTCAGTCATCTTGCTAATATGGCTGTGGAAAGCCCAGCTATCTGTTTTCTTTAAGGCCCCTGAGGACTAGCTTTGAGCTTGTCTGTTCACATAAAGTCAAAGGTTTTGTGTTCTGGTTTATTTAATTACAGGGATCTTTCTAGATGCACTACTGCAATCACAGATACGGTCTGAACTGAAACCAGTTGTTTTTCTTTTCTAGACTGTTTGAGTTTTACGGTTGTTTGGCTGTTGATCTAGAGTCTCTGATGGAATGTTATCTGAATCAGGTCACACAGTTGCGGGTGTCACCGGTGTCCAACCAACATAGATGCTAATGAAATATACAAGCATTTAGAGAGTCCACACATCTGTTTTAACTGTTGTTGTTGTTTTTCCTCTTTCTCTCTATCCATCTCTCTCTGTCTCTCTCTCTCTCTCTCTCTCTCTCCTCCAAGGTGTTTTTCGACCTTATGAGGGAGGTGAGGTCCAAAAAGATGTCGGAAAACAAGGACAAAAACGGCAAGGGAAAGAACAAGAAGAACAAGAAGAGCTTCAAGGAGAGGTGCTGTTTACTCTAAACACCTCCCCATGGACCTTACGAGCCCCCCTCCCTCCCCCCAGCAACCCCCTCCAATTCAAACACCACTGAGGAATAAGCTCAACCACAGAGCCTGTTTCGTCTGTAAATGACAACAACAAAAGAAAATCTTTTTTTTTTCATTTTTTTTTTTTAAATAATGCTTAAGGTAGATCTCGATGCCTGGTCTCAGCCTTTTTTTGTTTTTTTGTTTTGTTTTTCATTGAACAACAACAACAACAACAACAAAAAATCAAAATCCAGTTTCTTACTTTTAAAAATAAGGACAGTGACCACTGTATGTCGACTATGTGAAAGAAACTGTGCCACTTTAGGGCCTTCGCTGTAACATGGAGGTGACCAACACTAACAAAGCCCCCCCTGTAAATGACCCTGCTTGACATCATCAATTTTTCTTTTTTTAAGAAAAAGATATTGGTGAAATGTTGCCTCTTTTTTTATGATCTTACCAAATTCGTTACACATGCCGTATTAGTTGACTTATGCAAAAGAAAATGTCTTCTGGGTCTAGTCATCAACACTAAAATTCTCGATCGCTTTCCCTGGCTAACTGCAAATCAGCAGGTCAGCCTTTTATTTCCTTTCCTCTGGCTCTAATCTGCTAATGCTAACGCAGAAACGCTAAAGGTTAGTGTCGCTTTTGTGACCTCACTTCCTGCACAGGATGTTGAGCATATTCAAATGCTCGTCCAGCCCGGGGGCCCTCTCGCCCACATAGATGCTGGACTCTCTCTCTCTTTCTTTCTCTCTCTCTCTCTATCTCTCTCTGTCTGATGTTTCTGGTCTGATGAGAAACATCAGACGAGGAACGCGCCTTTCCTGTACCAAACAGCCTTTTTGTTTTTGTTTATCTGTCTCTCTTACAGCTGGAGAAATGTGTGGTCAACCCAGGGTCAGTCTAGCGTTGTGTTGTTGATGTAGTTAATGGCTCAATCCACTTAGCAGCTGACTCTGGTCCAAGTCCGGTCCGGTCCTGTCCTGATCTGGAGCCGATCCAACTCTAGCGCTGGTGCAGTTCTGACCAAGGGCCCGATGTGGTTATGATGCTGCCCTAATCAGGCAGGGGTCTAGCCTTGATCCTGGTGTGAAGTAGATCAGGTGATCTGGTGAATGGCTTCCAGATCGTGCCCCTTTCCCCCATTCAGAGTTAGATGCTTACTGAGAGAGTTTCCAGGAAGCTTGTTTTTTTTTGGCAGAGGCAGGGTAGCTAAGGTGCCATGCCACCCCCCCCCCCCCCCCCCCCCCCCTCTATTAGTAAAGGGTGACCGTAACACTTTAGAGGCCTTTCATGGACGCTGAGTTCACTTCTATTCTAAGGTGCTTCAGTTGTGAATGCAGATTACTGAGAACTTTTGGCCGCTCTGGTCACGTTGCTCCCCCTGGTGGCCAAACAAGATAACAGCCTGCAGCTGGGAATTGTGGGTTGGGAAGAATAGCTCAAACTCGAGTTTTGGGGATCACGCTCTCTCTTTTTTTCTCCCATTAAATTTGCCTGAAGCAAATGCCTCACTTTTTAGAAAGCGCTACTGCCCATCAGACTCTTCACACCCTTTTGTTGAACTGTGAAAACAAATAGCCTTGCTGATGACCGTGTGTTGTACCAAGATATTTTTGTAGGAAGCGTGCTATGTTGCCAACATCGTGATGTGATGAAGGTGGCATCCACTCCCAGAACGAGTGCCATTAAGAACAGCAGGTTCTTGTTAGGGAGAACTTTCTTGGGAGTGCATGCCATCAAATACTGCAACAAATTCAACCGGGGGGTGGGGGATGAATAGTTCCTGTTCCTGCTTTTTTTTCTCTGAATGTGTCTGTACAAATGGTTGGACTGTGGTTGCGTCAATCTAACGGATGTGTTGTCTCGCTATTGTTTGGGAGCCATGTGGAGGTGGTGGGGTTTAGAGTGCCCTGCCTTGTAGAGCTGCAACACTTGTCATTGTGCTCGTTTTATAACTGATTGAGTCTGTTTGCTTGACTTGAGCTTGATGACAATTTATGTTCTTTTTTCTCTCTCTGTCCCATTTTCTCCCCCTAACTGGCTATTAAAAGAGGAAAAAGATGTCAAAAACATGTTGCCAAATAAACACTTTTCTTTCTTTGTACTGTTGTTGTGGCATTTTTTTTTTTGTCTGCATCACACGTACACTCCGAGAACTAGACACTTTTACGCCACTGCGCTTTTGCAAGCCGTTTGTTTTCTATGTCAGGTAAAACTAAACGGTGAGTATGTCTGATGCTGTGTATCTCCGACTTTGAGTCAAGCTTAGCTCTCTGACAGTAGCGTTAAAAAGAGGATTTTGGTCAGTCAGCAGCACATAGTTCTGTTGTATAAATAGCCTTGAGGAAATGCCTTTTAGTAGAGTTGTTGAAGTTTTCGTGCCATCACCAAGCCATCCTCAAGTACTATTTAATAGCTAACATCTGTCAAATGCAACAACTGTAAACAAAAACTATTTCCTTTCTTCGGTTTGATTCTGGGTTTAAAAAACAGGGCTCACAATCTCCCCCTTGTGGTTAACATACAAATCACAGTGACATACATTCACATTACATAATGACCCCAGAACACCCAGAACATTGAGAAATCTACTGTATCTGGAAACAATTGTACTGAAGAGGTGTGTTTAGCAACAAATAAAACTGATATAGTCATTTTATCAAACATAAGAAGGCACCATTGGAACACTGGCTGGGGTAAAACGCCCCCTTTATACTTTTATTTTTTATTAAAAATTTAATATCTATAATAACATAAGGTCTATACAATTCTCATATCTGGTTCATGTCTGGTCCTGAGAGGGTTGGTGCTGAAATTAATATTACCTGGTAAACTACTACGGACATCCAGAATTCTCAATTGATTTATTTTCCTGTGGTGGAAAATCAGATAGGCCTACTCTGTCATTTCAGATGAAAGTCCATGCTGGGAAAGCTACACCTCAAGCGGGTTACCTGAAGTTACTGGCCTGTAGGCCTACATAGACCTCATCAGTAGGCTACATGTGATTTAGCAGGCTAGCCTACTGCATACATGGCACAACATATGCTAGCCTACAATAAAAACATGAATGTGTTGTCATACACTTGTTCTTCATGGTAGGCCAATATTAGCCTAATAGGCCAACAGTAGGCTAACATGCGCATGGCCTAGGCCTACTGTGTGACATAATGACGTTTAACAACAGCCATTAACAAGAAGCTAGGCTAGCCTACGTGATAATAGTGTCTGATGATCGGGTGATTGTCATTGCCAGGAGGAGGTGGAAAGGTGAGAAAACGCCCACCGCACCGATGACCCCACATAAAGTTGGAGTCAACTTTCAAAGATCTCAAACTGATAAGGAGGATGGCTCACTCCTGCTCCTCTGCTGTCGAAGAGATGAACAGTGATTATTCCTACTACGAGATGGACAGTG
Source organism: Sardina pilchardus (assembly GCF_963854185.1). Classification (NCBI taxonomy): domain Eukaryota; kingdom Metazoa; phylum Chordata; class Actinopteri; order Clupeiformes; family Clupeidae; genus Sardina; species Sardina pilchardus. The sequence goes on from NC_084997.1 coordinate 26,552,900, forward strand.
ATGATTCCCACAACCTTGAACTGGACAGTGAGGATTCCTTCGACCTTGAACTGGACAGTGAGGATTCCTTCGACCTTGAACTGGACAGCGATTCCTATGACCTTGAACTGGATAGTGAGGACTCCTACGACTCTTTCTCCGATCTCAGTAGTGAGGATTCTGACGAAGAATATTGTCATAAGCTAAATCAGCTGACACCCAGCCGGACGAAGTTGCGCCATCTGGAGTCGACTCCGAAGATGCTCGAGATAATCACCTCACCTCCAAGAAAGAAGCCCCGTCGGCAACTTTTCTTTGACCCGCCGAAAACGAATGAGAACTTGTCCTCAGCAACTCAGCGTCTGGCCATCGGTAAGTCATAACAACCAGAGTGAAAAATGATCACTAGGCCTAGATGTTGATGTGCAAGGCCCATTGTTTATTTTTTGCGCAATGTGTTCTGATCAGGACTAATAATAGCCTGTAATGAGCATTGTATTGTTGTTCTGAATTTAGTAGACTGGAGTTTATCCCTCTAGTTTACATGCTATGACCAGTGTGTCTGGCTGAAATGCAATTTCTGTGCTATAGGCTATTTTCGCCACTTGGTCAATAGCCTCCCATTTATATTTCCCTTTATTGTTGTTTAGGCAAGAGAAAAAGGAGCCTGTTACAGGAACATAACAATTTCCTGCGTGAGATGATGGCATCTCATGAGAAGCAGCAGGCCCAGCGTGAACGCCACTTCCAGTTGATGATGGATCACACACGGAAAGCAAGGCAGCGAGAACTGGCCGCTGATGCTGCTACTGCTGCCTTCCGCCATGGCCTGCTGGCAGTGCTGGGCCAGATTGCGCAGGCAATCGCGGGCCGGAATGCAGCTCAACCACCCCAGTAGTGACTGGACACACCACTGACAGAACTAGATGCACAATGCACTTGTATATTTACTGTACACCACATAACCTTGTATATAGTGTGTACACTACATGCACAATGCTCTTGTATTTACATATTACACAACATACCCTTGAATATAGTTTGCACTGCATTATTTTTGTATTTACTTTTTTACTGTCTGTTTTAATAAAGAGCTTGGTGTAAACAATATGCATTGTCAACTGCTTTACACTATATGGGATAGTATTTAACTATTAACCATTAACTATAAAACAAACACATCGCTGTTGCTTTATTCAGAGACATAGGCCTACAGATTAAGTAAACTATATCATAATGTTTGTATGTAGACCAAAATCAAGATCAATATCAAAATTCAAGTGCAGGTGGGCAACATCTGAGTGCTTACAGGTGTAATTTCATTGACAATATGGGAATAGGAATGTGAATATTAGGCGTTAACTACCAACCATTAACGGACATAGAAACTATTGTGTCCAGATGTAGGTGGCCAACATCCTCGAGGCCATTAAGGCCTGGTTTAATGTAGACCATAGGGCAGGGGTATTCAATTAAAATTCAAAGAGGTCCAGTTACTAAAATGTCCTCAGCAAAGGTCTGAATCTTATATTGTCAACAAAATAGTAGACTACCCTGATGTTAATAAAAACTGCATGTACATTTCTAGGCCTATTTAATTTATTGCTAAATTTCAAGTGTTTTCAAAGTAATATGCTTTTAACATACCAACAAGTATATTAACTTGAGTGCAAAACAAAAGCCTATTGTCTAGGCTACATTTCAATAAAGTTAACAGACAACAGACACTGAATTTATTCTGAATAGAATAATTATAAAGTGCAACACAGCTTTGAGCAGCCTGAACTATGGGCCTATATTTCAAGTAGGCCTATTGTAAAACATTCAGAATCTTTTTGTATCTTTAAGAAAACAAAATGCTTTCTGAACAGCTGCATCAAGCTGTGCCAGTACATCCTCTGCTTATAGCCTAGTTCAGATTTTCTTGTTGTTGAAGCTGACAATGGATCTGTAAAGTTTCTGCAGCCGCATTAAGCACTCATCCACAACTATTCCATCGCCAAATGCTCTCTTGTTTAGCCTACACCAAAATCCACGCAATCTTTAACGAACACTGCCTGTAAATGCATGCGTGATCACGTCAGTAGACATGTGTTTTCAACTTGATAATTATTAGCCAACCTCCGCCAAGGTTAGGCTATGTTTTCATCGTTTTTTTTTTTTTAAAACAACGCCACAGTTTCACAACAGAACGAATATTCCGTCCATTCATCTCTAAAAGTTCGGTGCTATTAAGCCCTATCCTGATCTATGATCCAACTGGTTCTGATGCAGTTACCAAGGGCGATCGGTTCAGTTGATGCGAATCAGGCGGGAGATAGCCAAGATCCATGATGTGAATTAGATCAGGTGATCTGATTTTGGCTTCCATCATCTCGTTCAGAATTAGATGCCACAGCGAAAATATGAAACATTAGCTGCTACAGCGTAGGCCTGTGTGAGTAGGCCTAGCCTTTACGTGACAATCTTGTTGAGGTAGGCCTAGGCCTAATTTTCTGGTGATCAGACGACTGTCATTGTCTGGAGGGTAGAAAAGGTGAGAAAACGCCCACCGATGATCCTACATAAACTTGGGGTCAGCTTTCAAAGATCTCAAACTGATAAGGAGGATGGCTCACTCCCACTGCTCTGCTGTCGAAGAGATGAACAATGATTCCCACAACCTTGAGCGGGGCAGTGAGGATTCCTTTGACCTTGAGCGGGGCAGTGAGGATTCCTTTGACCTTGAACTGGACAGTGAGGATTCCTTCGACCTTGAACTGGACAATGAGGATTCCTACGACTCTTCCTCGGATCTCAGTAGTGATTCTGACGAAGAAATCATCACTGCACCTTTACGAAAGAAGCCCCGTCGACAACTTTTACTTGGGTCACCGAAAACTAAGGAAAACGTGCTTTCAGCAACTCGGCGTCTAGCCTTCGGTAAGACATGACAACCAGAGTGAAAAGTCGTAACTTTTGTGATATGCTATAGGCCTAGCCAACATCCCATTGTAATGTTTTGTGCAATGTGTTTGGATCAGGACTAACATAGGGCCTATTGTATTGTAGACCTAACTGTAGGCCTGTAGGCTACACTCCATGACCAGTGCAGTGTCTGGCTGAAATGACAAAAACGTTTCTCATTTATAACAATTGCCTTTGTCATTTCCAGGTAATGAGATCAACTCATTTGAAGACATTTGCAGACTAAATACGCAAGGCATGGTGAAGATTATTCAGCAGCTAGCGCCTCCACCTCCTCCTCCGTCTTCTATTCAGGGTCTTTTCCAAGCCCTTGGGGAGATGGCGGAGGACATGATCGATCCGCGGTTGCATGAACCCTTGAAGAAGAAAATGACGCATGTGCTGATTGAGTTCATGCACGAGCATATGTGATAACAACCTGTGATAACTGACAACCTTCCAGCCTATAACCTTAGCCTATATAGTAGGTAGTAGGCCTATAGTAGTATATAGTAGACTAAATGTAGCACATTATAAAGCAAATGTCTTTGTATTTAGTACTTAATTGTTCTCTTTATCTTTTAAAATAGCTTTTATATTTATCTGTTAATTATCTTTTTGTTAATAAACTGGGTTTACGTAAGCATTGTCTGATGTTTTTGTGGTCAAACAGCTATCGTGACACAATGCTCAAAACGGCATTAAGTTATAGCCTAAAGCTCAGCATTAAGTTATTACGCTAGACACGGAATGTGTGCCAGCGGTGTACAATGATAGCCAGGTCAAGGACACTATTCATGGTAACTGCTGTCATACACTCTGGAATGTTGATAGCTGACCAAGGAACATGTGCTAATGTGGCAGGTGTGCCAGTGGTGTAGAAACGTTGTGATTAGGCTATGTAGGGTCAAGAACCTTCACTTATTATCTAATGATGTGTAAGAAATTAAATACACACGAGTATAGCCTATAGAACTACATTTTGTTAACTGTTACAGTATTACGCACAACACAAGACCATGTCAGTTCAGGCAACCTCTCAGAATTACTATAATCCTGCATGTATGGGATGCATTGGCTCAGGTTAGTGTCCTCTGCAACGACCCTCCTCCATTCACCTGACCTATGGTCATGCGGTAGCCTATCTACGAAGCTTGGCAGGATGTATCTGCAAGTTGGAGTCTGTGAAGCAGCTGTGTGTGCAAGCTACACATGCCTTCACACGGCAACAACTTTGTCGGCGGAAACTCCATGGGTTTCTGGAAAATCCTCCAGCGTGCAGCCAAGATGCATGCAGTATCTAATTTCCCCACCACCACCCCTTTTATTAAACTCAATAAATAGTTGATTACAAAAAAATGTGATGGTTGACAACTATAGCCTACAGTCTTGGCTGAAAGTGTTGGCACCCATGCTAATGTTGACTAAAAAGAGGAATATAAAATCATCTTTTGGAAACTTATCTTAATGTCCTAATAAAATGAGGCCTTGGCCTACAACTGTGGTGACAGTTTCACAGATGTGTACGCGGTATGGGCAGGTTCAGCTCACGATGGAAGAGTTCTTGCCAATTCCGTCATCCAGGCGGCCGAAGCACAAAATGGTTACTTGTTCCCTCGTGAGAAAGCTACAATTGTAAACGGAGTGGAGGTGCCAATCCATATCATCGTAGACGCAGCCTACCCTTTGAAAGAGTGGCTGATGAATTTCCCCTTGGGGATCAATAATGTATCTATCTATCTATCTGAAGGGCTTTACCCCATCACCATCGCCTGACTCCGGAACAGAACACCTTCAACTATTGAGCTCTGCTAGTTGAAAATGCATTTCGTCTGAAGGGCCGTTGAAGTGTTTAGCCAAACGCAACAATGTGGACGTTTCCATCATGTCACTGTCACTGCTTGTTGAGTTCTACACAACATGTGTGAAGTCCACAAAGAGCACTATTTGCCTGAGTGGAACATAGACGGCCCTGGCCTCTGTCCCCCGGTGCAGCCTGACCCACAGGTTTTGCGTGCACCTCCGGTAGATGCACAACTAATGACTGCTCTGAACACAGACTCTACAGATATCGGTAGCCTAGTTATTTTCTTCTAAATAACGTTCATTCAATGTACATGTATGCTGATGTGGACTCGGTTTCTTTAGTTTCTGTAGGTAGTTTGCCTACAGCCATCAGCATGGCCTATAGCCTAATGGTAGGCGTAAACACATTAAAAACTCTCGGGTTGCCTTTACAGGTGTAGGAAAGGCGGATGGAGTTGATAATGACCATACATAAATGTAAATGTAAATATTCCTGGTCCGTTCATTAACTGTCGCACCATAGATGGCTGCCGGTGTGTGCAGAAGGCAGGTGTATGAAGGTGTTAACGGTTGCCTTTACAGGCGCAGGCTACACAAAAGGCGGATGGAGTTCATAATGACCATATAAGCCTACATAATGTATGTAAATATTCCCATTCCATTCATTAAATGTCGCACCATGGATGGCTGCAGGTGTGCGCAGAAGGCTGAGTTGATTAAGATAATCGACAACACAACACAAGCTATTCTCGTAGCAGGTGCAAAAGCCAATTTGAGAAGCCATCGATACTAGCTTATTCAAAAATGACCAAATCCTAACTATTCAATTCCTTTAGGCTATTCACGTTGCTTTAGGCATTTCATGTTCATGTGACAATGTTTGGATAATCCTGCCTGTCCTAGGCTACAAATAAAACAACGTGATTGCAGTGTACATTTTTATTGTACACACAAAGACTTAAATGTGGCACAGTCACAGTAAGCAACCTATGTAATTAAGTATACATTAAGCTAGGAAAAGTCTCTCTTGAAAAGAAATGACAAAAAGAAAAAGTGATGCACTAAAAAAGTGCGCGTTGGCTGTCTGGTCAACCAAGTGTGCGTGCGAGCCATCTGGTGGGCCGTGTGCGAGTGCGCTGCTTTGATTTATCCTCACATTCACATGCGAGTGTATGAAGGCCCGTCGTGGTTTTGGTCCCAGTGAGGAGGATGGTAGGCTACGGCTGAGTGGCTGGGGGCATCGGCTGTAAAACATTTCGGAGAATACCCGTCAGATCTTCCAGAGCTTTCAGCTCCCTCTCCTTGAGCAGCATACTCTCTCTCCGCACCTGCTCGTCATACTGCCGCTGTTCCACTATCCTCTGATCCTCGCGCTCCTGCGCAACCCTCTCGACTTCCAACAGTATGTCCCTCAGGTCACTCGCGGTCACAACCCCTGGGCGCATCATCACCCTCCTCACTTTAGCGGGCGGCGAAGACACTAAAAGCATAACATGAATAGCCGTTATTTTCTATAGGCCTAGCTGTAGGCCTATATGACCAATGCCATTTGATAGTTTCATTCTGAGCTGCTATCAGAATGCTATCTTACCTGGGTTTGAGAGGGAGCCGCACATGGAGACGGATGCTTCATCAATGTCGCTCTCCTCAGCTGGCTCTGAAGGTGAAGATGCCATGTCTGAGCATGACACCGTCTCTGATGGTGGTGCTACGAGATCCTCTCGACATCCATCTGAGGTGGATGCTTCTTCTGTAGGCCTATGCGATGCATGTTCGGAAAAGCAGGGCATCTGCATGGTGGCGGACAATGCGGACAATATCGTGGAATGTCTGGTGCCCCAGATCGCCTCACACAAGTCAAAGTATGGGAATGTTTTCCAACCATTCCCACTCCGGTTGTTGTGGTCTACCACCTTGTGGTACTGTCGTTTAAGCATTTTCAGCTTGTTGTTCACCTGTTGCCTCGTTTTCTTGATGCCCTGATCTTGTAGTCGCATTGTGATTCTTTCGTACATCACAGAATCTCTTGCTGTGCCCTTCATCTGTTTCACGATCTCGGCATCAGCTCTGATGGTCAGCAGCTCACAAATTTCTTGATCCTTCCAGGTTGGTGCCATTCTTCTTCTTTCGTCTGTTTTCTGTTCTCCGATGTTCTCTCGTCTGTGTTAGTCAATGTAAGCAATGTGTTGTTACTGTCAGCTTCCCGCCACAAGGGCGCATTTGTCATGTAATTTTGTTCTTCATAAAGTGGTCTATTAAATGGCAACAATAACATGCACAATTTTGGATCTGTTAATGATGTTTGACGGCCCATTAACAAGAAGAGCAATCATTACAGTGGCAATAGTCCGTTGATTGGGTGATTGTTATTGTCTGAAGGATAGAACATGTGTGAAAACGCCCACAGATGACCCCAAACAGAACAGGCGTCGGAGTAGACTTTCGAAGATGGCTCACTCTCACTGCTCTGCTGTAGTCCTGTGCCAGACCGGGGAAGAGATGGACAGCGATGATTCCTACGACCTCGAACTGGAGAGTGAGGATGCCTACGACTCTTCCTCAGATCTCAGTAGTGTTGATTCTGACGAAGAATATTGCCGTTATGTGCTGAGAATCGACCCTGTGCAGGACACCTCTCATAAGTAAGTTCAGTTGAAGTTGTTGGCAACCAGACGTTCATTTTCTCGTATTTGAAAAATGCCCAGATCCGTTCATTGGGCGCCACGGATGTCAATCAAATGCGTCTCTGCATAGCTCTTCATGGTCTTGCTTTCTCCCCTGTTCTGTGATTGGCCTCCAACATCAGGCGAACATGGGGGCGTTAGTTTCCAGACTGCCTTAGCAGCGTGAAAGAAATCACCGCGCAAGGCAGTATGGGAAACCCAGGCTACTACTAAGATGTAACTTTTTAAAAATTAATGGCCTCAAATGAAGAAAGAGATCCATCACAATTTTTCCTTTTAATTCCATTAGGCTCCTATTGACTGTCTGTACAAATATAGATAGATAGATAGATAGATAGATAGATAGATACTTTATTGATCCCCATGGGGAAATTCAAGAATTCAAAGACAAGTATGCTTACGATTTTGCTTATGTTTTTTTTTTTTTTTTTTTTTCATTCATCAATCATGTAGGACGAAGAAGCGCACTCTGGACGAGTCACAGAATCTTCAGGACATTGGGCCTTCACGGAAGAAGCTCTCAGCAGATTCACCCTGGCACGCCAAAACCGGATGAGTCTGTCTTCTGCAACTCAGCAAATAAGTTCAGGAATATCCTGTCTCTCCTTCTATGGAAGGAGCCTGTTGCCAGTAAATGCAGTTTGATTGTGAAATTTTCCAAGTAGGGTATAGTGAATGTCTGGAGGGGTTTGGTATTTACCATATGCCCACAAAACGTGCATGCATAGGCCTGGCAAGTCTGTGTCCGCCACAGTAGGGGTTATATTTAGACCTGTCTTATATACTGTAGCCTATTATCACCAGCTGACTATATGCTGATTAAGTTACTTTAAATAATACCATTGCCATATTTTGGAAACTATTATGCTCATGTTTTTCTTCTTTTGTTTTTCACAGAAACTGTAAAACGCACGACAGGAAGAGGAGTTCTGAGGATATTTTCAAAATGTATCAACACACATTCAGAGCTTTGCTCACATCAAAGCATGACCAGAGCCTTGTTCACATGACTTGAGCTTGATAAAGTAACGTGGAAAGGGACGCTGATGCATCTTCAGCAACTTTGTGACTTTGAAGGCTGTTTTGAGCACCTATCCTCACTTCTGAAGATTTCTCTAGCAAGGTTTGTGCACAGGTGCACAGCCAGATGCATTGGAGCAATTGGTGTGGGATGTTTACCTCTGTATGGATCTGCACAGTCTGCTATGCAGCAGGAGTTTATCTTTTTACTTGCTCTTATTGTAGCCATTGATTAATGTTGTATTGTAGATTGTTTGAAGGGGGCCTATATTTATTATTAATAAAATAACAATAAAAAAACATTTTCTTATTATTTGTCTTGTCTCTACTTGACCATGATCAATGATGTCACATAAAAACACATTTGGCACAAATCTGACCAATTTTAGGTAATTGACAGCCATCAGGCAGGTGGCCAACAAAATCTTTCTGTGACACCTGCTTACAGAACACAGACAATGAACCATGACACATTGTTGATGGTCTGGGGCCAGTTTAACTGGTGATAATGATCATCATGTAGAGCGGGCCCCCGCACACATGCACACACACACACATTACAGAAAGACCAGTTACAGCTAGAAGACTGTGAGGAGCAATGTGTTGAATTTGACAAATATTGGGTGATAATTTAATCCAATAAATTACAATAATGCATCCTTAAATCGGTGTCCATAAACTGTACACATGTAACAGACAGTGAATCGTGACCCATTGTTGATGTTGGTTGGACAATCATCACACAATGCAGCCTTCTTCAATAGAGGAGGAATACATGAGGATGACCCCTTTGAGTTGGAATTATTGCACCTGTCTGTGTTAACAGAACTGTCTAGAGCTTCTGTAGCCTAGTTGTGTTTTAAAGTTTCAATTTTGTACAGTAATATCTGTGTAGGTAACTTTCAAGGTTATAGTTTTAATTTTGGATTGTGATATTTGTGTAGAGAGCTGTTAAAGTTAGTAGCCTACACTATACTATTATGACTCAAGCAATGTGATTTTTCATTGGAGGGGGACTATAATTCCAGATGTAATATAATTATAACTCAAGCAATGTGTATTAAGGATTTTTCATTGGAGGGGGACTATAATTCCAGATGTGGTATGTGAACAAAGAGACTTTCCTCCTGTCCATCTGGTGCAGGATTACAACAGGCTCATGGGAGATGTAGTTTTGTCAGCACGACTGGCCTTGTACCACACAGCACAGTACAGCAGAGACACACGAAGTGGCATGAAAAGACGTTTCTCCATTTCACGGAAATTGCTGCAACCAACGGCTGGCTACATTCTGCACAAGGAGCTCAGCTCGCGAAACAGAACGAGATTGCCCACTGGGGCTTCCTGGAGGATTTTAACACACATCTGTGGAAATATGTCAACGAACACCCACCCCTTCCCTCCAGAGGAAGACTGACTTGGGCACGAGCCAGCAGCAGCGCCTGGGCCTCACTTGACACGGCTTCCTCTGACCACAAGACCGGTCAGCAAACTGCAAGCTGTATCGCAGCAAGCAAGTGAAATCCCCTTGAATGTGCCAAGCGTGTGATGGTCACTTCTGCCTTCAGTCACACAGGGACTACTGTATGCCGCGTGGCACCAGGAGTTTATTTAATAATTCACTAATTCTATAGTAATTGATTAATGTGGAATTAACGTTTGATTTAATGTGAATACAGTTTTAGAACATGTCTGTCTCTGTCTGTCTTTAAATTCACAATAACATACCTGTGGTCGTCATAATTTCACAACAGTCTGACAATTGCCCATTGAAACTTGTGGCAGAGCTTTTCAAATGCAGATGGGATGGCCAAGCTCAGGAGTGTAGCTGTTAATGGATGACTCATCAGGCAGGTGGCCAGCTCTGTTTGCACCTCAGCTCTTTAGGTTGCACCTGCTGAAGGACATGACTCGTAAGGTGTTCATGATCATCATCATACTACACTTGTAGCATTCCTTCATGCTGGACGAAATGAATAAAACCTAAGAGTTTATGGACTGGACATCAATATGCTTCTCCACTTGTTTTTTTTTTTTTTAGACGGCGCCATATTTCTGTGTAACATCCTGCAGAGGAGCTGTGGTACAGTCTATGATTATCCCTCAGAGTCAGTTACATGTCCCTTTGTCCGATGCAGGCCTACACTTGATCTGTTTGCATCTGCCACTCAAAAGGCAGTCAGGTCACATCACACTGGCTGCAAATTCTTTAAGCACCCTCTTGGTAATCCCTGTGAAATACTCTATCTCCCCCTGCTGGCTGCTATATTTACTGAAGCATTTAGAACTGGGTTTAAGGGGACTTACATGGCACATCTGCCCGATGTCTTCACCTTGGGCACCGTGAGAGGTTGACAATGTTGAGTGAGCTGGGATTTCACTTATTTAAGTCATAATTCATATGCAACAACTTACTTAATAACTACCAATAAGGGGTCATTAGGAGTTTACATAGGGGGAATTCTTAATGAAGAGTCTAGTAAGGTAAGAATAAGGTATTGCAGAATAAGGTATTAATTAGTGACTTATAATGACTAACAAATGGTTAGTATGCTACTAATACACATTTTAGTCAGCAGCTAACTAATGGTGAATATGTGTGTCTTAATATAAAGTGTTACCGATATAATGAATATTCAAATAAAACTTTGCAGAACTTAATAGGATTCAGTGCAGATTTCTCCCTGGAAACAGGGTTTCATTTGTGCAGATATCGTGCTATGTGTTTTAAGTTAATGATGGTAATGTTATAGATTTATACATTTGGTGCACGTGTGTGATACTCACTAAAGCATTTAATACTTTTCACTTCACATTAGGCTTTGCATAACAATCCTGTAAATAAAGGAAATGCATCACCATTTGGCAAGATGTACAAAGAGGAGGGTCCTGAAAAGATTTGCTTCATAAAAGCATTTTCTGCTTTCAGTGTACATGTTAGGACAACACAATGATAGGGAGACACAGATGAACAGGTGCGAACAGGTTTGCAAAAGCGGTAACAAGCTCTCTTTGCCTGCAAAGGGGAGGACCTCCAACGGATTTAAGTCGAGGTGACCTGTGCGCCGGTACACCTACATTAATTGGGCTGATTGGACTCCAATCACACCTGTATGGGGAATGAGGCAAAAACAGACACCAAGGCCTCGGGGAAAGGCAAAGCCAGAGGACGTGTCACTTAGCCTATAGGTGCAGCCAAATTTAAGCCCCGCCTACATGATTTTGACAAGAGTTATGAGGATGACATAGCCAGGGTACGTGTCACTCTCCCCCAACAAAGCAGGGAACAATATGTTTCTTGATGTCAGTATACATTTAACATTTACATTGAAAATTAGAATTAAGAAAAGAAAAACTTTATAATCTCTGCATTTCCCCTACAGCCAGCTATAGGCAGGTCCTCTTTATTTGGACATATCTTGGCTCAGTGCAAATTCTGTATAACTGACACACACACACACACACACACACACACACACACACACACACACACACACACACACACACACACACACACACACACACACACACATGCTGAAGATCTCCAATGTGTGAGCACAGCCCTGTTGGCCAGCAGCTTCACTCCTCCTCCACACCCGGGCTCTCAGCTCACTGCTGGGGAGCTGTAATGGTGACCTTGCATGCCGATGACCCCTGAGCAGAGGTGCTCTTGGCTGGTGTAGAGCTGGATGGCTGGCATTGAGCAGGAAAGTAAACATACCCACAAATTAGTCGTGAGAGCACAAATGCGCGGAGGACCACTGTTGCCCGAACCGTAAAATGATTTGTGCCAATGGATTCTGCAAAAGGAAAATAAATGATATAATTTAGTAAACATCTCTGTCATTATCATTTTCTGCACTGTCAGCTTTGACACCATCATTTCAGCACTGATGTGAATCAGGCTTTAGATTTCCCCCATGATGTTCTAGAACATTCTACAAGTGCATTTCCAAACTCAGACACCGTCTCTTCACTAACCGAACATCGCTCTCTCTGAGATGCTGCTGGTCTTCCAGCTCACTGGATTACTGGAGTTGCAGGTGAGGACCCTATCCAGGTGTTCACTCTTCTCCACAACCCAAACTGGACCAGATTCCTTTCTCTCTTTGTTATCAGTCCAGGTGTACTGAGCGTTGTTAGACCCTGTACACCTTAGGATGCACCGGGTGGAGTTGCTGTGTCGTGTTATTTTGGGCTTCTGTACTAGACCTGCAAAAATGTAAAAATAATGCTAATAATGGGTTTTTGCCTAGACTCACTTACTTCTATTATTATTAACTTCTATTATTAAGTTAACACAATAATAGTAGCTACTACTGGTTCATTGTCATCCATCTTTAACATCTTTACATTTTTAGGCTACTGTCATCGCTCAGTGTTACATCACAGCTCAAGCCAAGGCCAGTTTTTCATTGTGGCCACTAGATGGCATTCCTTGTACAGTATCTACAGTGGCTACAGTGACATCACTAAACCTTCCAGCTGGACAATGAACCAAAGCATTTAGGAAAGGGAACTCTCAATAGGGCTCGGGCACACACTTTGTATTCTAGGAATATTGCCGCCATGTTGGTAGCGTACAGAACGTAATAATCCATTCATTCAGATGCAGAAGACAAGAAGCAGAAAATGTATAGTATCAGCGATTTTTTTCCTCTTGCGATCGTGGGTTGCGCTGTTACACCCCACTACACAGCAACATATGACCAAGAAGGCAAAAACTAAATAACAGGAACACAATAACAGGCGGGAGTAAATCCATAGTAATCCACAGTAAACTAAGGAGTGAGGCTGCCAATATGGCTGCCCGCAAATGTTTCACGTCACAATCCCGAGCCCTATTGGTTTCGGAGAAAAGAAATCAAGGCCCTGACTTAAATACAGTTGGACAGTTTTGGAAGTTACCTGAAGATCAGAACTCACAAGAGGAATCCCCTGAGGTCTTCAATATGAAAGACTGTCTTGTGTAAGGACAAAGATAAACAATTCTCCACGACCAAGGCACTCCATAAGTTTAAAATGTCTTTAATACAAACTGGACGTCCAACAAGGACCTAAAATTGCCTTGGACCAAAGACCACCCAACAACAATTAAAAGGCTACATCAAGAGAACAAAGTGGACTGAGCAAGCCACTGACCCAAAAGAATGAGCCAAAATCACACCTGAATACTGCGACTGATTGTTTTGTCACGCAGGAATTGTCTTGAAGCTGTCATTACAAATGAAGGCTTTTCGAAAAAAAAGTATTTAAGAAATTTCAGTATGCATGTTCAATACTTTTTTTCCTGTGTCATTCCACTTTATCACACATAACTATGGACTTTAATGTTTGGATTTTTCATATAGGTGGATTATCTGAGTTAATGACTATACTTCCAATGAGGCTTTTTGCATGACAATTTCATCAGACATTAGTCAGACATTATGCACTTCCCGGCTGTAAGTTGCATAGTGCAATGCTGGGCATTCCAGGCATATATTGGCATTGACAGAGACAACATGGTCACTACAATTACAGTCAGTGAGTTTGAAGACATTTAAAAAATACAATTGTGTTGCTTTAGAAAACAAACAAACAAACAAAACATTGTACTCACCAAATACAACAATCGTGTAGACAAGTGCTGAGTCAAGGCCGTCTGCTTTAAACTCGTATGAGCCCGCAGCATTTAGCTGAAGGTTTGATATGGTTAGAGAAAAGGTTTTGTCGTCCAACTCCATGTTGTCATGAAGATAGACTGCTGGCTCCCCTTCATACAAATAAGCAATGTCTGTGTTGTTGTGTATCCACTGAACATTGTGTACATTTGGTTTGTCTACAGCCAGAGTGATGGATTGTCCTACCCTTCCATACACAACAGCATCTAGAACAGAATGAGACTGACTTTAACAGCAGGTCTGACAACCGCATGGAACACAGGAGAAACTCTGGGAACACAAGGGGAATCCACTTAACAAGATATAAACACACTAACACATAAACACAAGACCAATACGCAAAAAAAGTAAACAAAAAGTAAAACATCACATCAAATTTCTTGTGCTCCAACCATTCACTTAATTAGCTGATTCTAATTAGCACAAGTCTTAAGCCAAGTGGATTACAGTAGCTAATTAGTGAAATCACCTGTACTGTTTTCAGGTGTCTACTTTTTACTTTGACACCTCTGCAAACCATCCCCCACCACATTCATCCTCTGCACAACACAGTGCTAAAAAGAGACACAGGGAGGGACAGGGCATACTGTATCAGCAGGAGAGGACAAGAAATGAGGGATGAACATGTGAAAGAAAAGTAGAGAAAGGGAAGGAGGGATGAATGAAGAGCGGGTCTTACTTCCACTTGCAGAGCTGACAAGGGATCTGGTCAAGATGAACAGGAGCCACATTGCCATCGTGGGTGTGTCTCTGGAGTTGGATGGATGACCACACAGACAGGAGAAGAGAGAGGAATGACATCTAGAAACATTCAGCTAATTTCCCTACACACAGAAAGATGTGTGGAGATGTACACACACACACACACACACACACACACACACACACACACACACACACACACACACACACACACACACACACACCTGCATGCGTGCAGCCACTACACACAGACACACAGACACACAGACACACAGACACACACACACACACACACACACACACACAAACGCACACACACCCTTTCAGCCCATCAACTAGAACTGTCCACACCCCACACAACAAAATAAATAATGGACTGATATGACCCGTTCCACATAGATGTGAGTTGCATGATCATTTTGTCAAAGAAGAGGCCTGGCAGAGGGAATTCATTCTATCAAAACAAGAACAAGAACAAGAACACTTACAGATTGGTTTCACTGCAGGATGTGTGTTGCTGCCACTGGAGCTTCAGGGTGTATGATCTCTGATCTGTCTTGTCTCACTGACTGTAGGGAATTCCTTTAAACACAAACACACGCACACACACACACACACACACACACACACACCTCCTCTCTCTCTCCAGTCATGTGCTTGTGTGAGGAAGAGAGAGAGAGAGAGAGACAGAGAGAGAAATAGCACAGGGAAGGAGGAGGGGGGCAACACCAGACAGCGTGGAGAGAGAGGATGTGTACATGGAGACCCAAGGCCAGGGTGTTCTCCTGTCTTCACACACACACACACACACACACACACACACACACACAGATAATATCAGTGAAGATGAATGGGGAAAATGCCATGTATATCCTTAGCAATAAGTAGATGGCATACTGGGTCTTGAAATATTCACAGTAATCCATATCAACGGCCGAGCTCTCCTATCCACCCTTCCTTCCTGTTAACTCCGAAGAACCAACAGGAAGAGGCAGGGCAGAGGGCTGGAGCAAGTCCACTGAACCTTAATTGCCCCAATTGACTTGATAAGCTGTCTGAGCTTGATAATGAAATGAAGTACAAACAAATACTTTAACCGTTTGAAGACTACTAGCCACTAGTACTGGAATGCTGAAATTCGAAGATGTGTCCTGCAAATGGTTAAGCACTATGCACAGGACTAGAGTGTTGTGGATGGTCATATCTACTTGATGGTTTGTGGCACCAATAAACAATTACATGAAAGATCCGAAGGAAAGATCTGACTGGAGAGGCCAGGTGAGGAGCCTGAAAACCGTGCGCTGCACACCAGACACAACTCCAGTGATCTGTCTCTCCACTTCTGCCAGCGAATGGGATTCTCATATGCGAGCGACGCCGACAGCCATGAGAGCTTTTATATCCAGCGCCAAGCCTCCACGCCAAAGAGGATGAGGAGGGGCTCGCGGGGGCACTAGAAGAAGGTCTCTTGCAGAACCAACCCGATGTTCTCCACGCAACCCCCCCACCACACAGACAGTAATCAGTATCTCTGGGTCGAGCCTCTACATAAATTTATGCACAAGCTATTGAAACCCCCTCTAATGCACAACATGGGAGTTTTGTTGAAGGGTTAGGGTTTCTTATCTATCTTTTTTTTTTTTTAAAAATAATTTGTCATTTAATATTCCAGATTTCCATCACTTATTTAGTTTCTTCCAAACATCAACCATTATTTTCATCAATTTATGGTTACTTCTTGAATTCTAACACTTTTTAAGTGCCTATATATTACATTTGAACACATGGGTCACAAATGACCCGCTTTAATTTCCTATGTAAAATTAACCTATAATCACAATTTCTTTGCAGTACTCTTTGAAATCGGTGTATTTTGTCATTTAATATTAAAATGTACCATTACATATTCAGATTTTAACAAACAACAATAATTATGCTCATTCCTATGACTACTCCATGAACGTAAGTACGTTTTGTGAAACAATACAATGATTGAGCACATGGGTCAGAAATGACCTGTGTCTAAGTGTGATTGTGAGTTGATAATGAATATTATCATAACAATTTTATGTAACTGTAATATTTGCAAGGCCATGGCGACATGTGGCGTGAAAATGGGGAGTGCAGAGACCATCCAGCCACAAGAGGACTTAAGACAGTGATACTGCCAGTGATAGAGATGTCACCCTCTCCTGCTCCAAATGCACAAGGCCTGTGTGCCAGGACCATAAAGTGACTGTGGTCATTTGTGAGACATGATTACTGAAAAAAAAAGCAAGAAACCAGCTGGTAGCTGGTTTTAGCTGGTCTTTGCTGGTTTTCTTCCAGCTATTGTTGGTCTTTGCTGGTGTAGCTGGTTAGGCCACTAGGTGGACATGCTGGCGTGACCATCTGAGGAAGCTGGTCAGAGCCTGTCGTGTAGTATACAGCTGGTGTTAGATGGTCATGCTGGTGACAAGCCTGCCAGGCTTGACATTGTTGGTGTGAAATGGTCATTCTGGTTTACTAGAAAGATCAACATAAGCTGGCATGGCTAAAAACCAGCAATGTAGACCAGTGACACCAGCTAAAATGACCAGCTTGAGGTGGTACGACAAGCAAAACCAGCAGAATTACCATAATAAGCTGGGTAAACAACCTGAAGGTATGTTTTTACATGAGTTTTGCTGATGTAGCTGGTCAACCATAATTGGGAGGTCAAACAAGCTTGTTAAGCTATTCTGGAGATGACACATAAATGGGCAATTTGTGGAGGGCACAGTCTTGTCAGGAGCAACAATCTCTGAATCATCAGGGCCAGAACACAATAGCAGGATAACAGCATTCTGGTGGCACACAGGATCCTCAGGTGAGCAGCAGGAGAGAGGAGTCCTCAAGCTGTTCACAGAGAGTCAGCTGAGATGCTGAAGATCCCCAACATATGAGCACGGCCTTGATGTCCAGCGGCTGAACTCCTCCCACACACCCAGGCTCTCAGGGCACTGTGGGGGAGCTATGGCGATGACCCTTCTGGCCGATGACCTCCGAAGCAGAGAATCTCTTGGCTGGTGTAGCAGGAGATAAGTGTAGACCCATCCAGCTGTGGCCAATCAACTCTATCGATCCGTGTCCGCCTGACACAGTACCTTCAGTATACACAACATATAACATCACTACTTTGTGCACAAAAATACTCCTGAATGATAATAAGAGTTTGGAATGCAACTGTAATACATTTTCAAACATCTTTTTTTGCAATGAGTAAAACCAGTAGTAAATATACCTCCAAATTAGTAGTGAAAGCAGTAGAATGAAGATGACCAATGTTACCCAGACCATAAAATGTTCTCTGAAAATGGATTCTGCAAAAGGAAAATAAATAATAGCATTAAGTAAACACCTCAGTCTTTTACATATTATGATGACATGTGCTGCACTGTCAGTGTGCAGGGTTGTAATAGACACCACCATTCCAGCTCTGGTGTGAATCAGGCTTTAGATGTTCTAGAACATTCTACAAGGGCATTCTCAAACTCAGACATAGTCTCTTCACTAACCAAACAACACTCTCTCTGAGATGCTGTAGATCTTCCAGCTCACTGGATTACTGGAGTTGCAGGTGTAGATCACATCCAGGTGTTCACTCCTCTCCACCACCCAAACTGGACCAGACTCCTTTCCACCTCTGTTATCAGTCCAGGTGTACTGAGCGTTATTAGACCCTGTACAGTTCAGGGTGCAGCTGCTGGAGTTGCAGTGTGGTATAATAATGGGCTTCTGGACAAGATCTGCACGAATGCAAACATCATTTTAATGCAGCTGAGTTTGCCTAGACTCACTTACAGTGAACGTCTAATATCAAAGCAACACAATGTGAGAATTGTTACTTCTTCATTGTCATCCATTTTCAATATAGTGGGTACATCTTTAGGCCACTGTCATTATTCAGTGTTGGAACACAGCTAATAGCCTGTTCATCAAAAAGGCCACTAGATGGCATTACTTGCACAGTGTATCTGAGTTGCGTAGTGCAGTCCTAGTCAGTGGAACATCAAAATCAGTTTGAAGTCATTTATTGGTTAAAAAAATGACATTGTGTTGCTTTAAAAACAAACAAACAAGCAACAGACATTATGTCATATTTTACTCACCAAAACCAACAATCTTGTACAAAAGTTTGTCACCGTCTGCTCTAAATACGTATGAGCCTGTAGCATTTATCTGAAGGTCTGATATGGTTAGAGAAAACGTTTTGTCGTCCAGCTTCATGTTGTCATGTAGGAAGACTGGTTGCCCCCCCTCATAATGAGCAATAACTCTGCCGTTGTGCATCCACTGAACATCCTCTAAATGCACATTTGGTTTGTCTACAGCCAGAGTGATGGGATGTCCTATCTCTCCGTACACAACAGTAACTGTAGAGTAAAATGAGAGTGATATAATAGCAGGTCTAACAACTGCATCGAATTCTCTGTGTCTAAATAACACTGAGACACTCAGGAAGCACAAGAGGAATCAACTTGAGATAAACATATTGTGTTGATCAATTCCAATATGCAAACAAAAATAATAGTAAAACATCACATCAAATATAACAAGCCAAAGTAGCCCAGAGCCATAGCCCAATACTACATACAGTTACCTCCATAAGTATTTGAACACATGCTAGAATTGACTATAAAGAGGATTATTAAATCATCTTTTGGAAATTGATCTTAAAGGGATAGTTCGGGTTTTAAGACACAAAGTTATATGGGTTCCCTGTCAGCAACATTGTGCATCAGCACTGACTTACCCCCCGACAGCGTCCTGTGAGCCGAGATCCAGCCGGTTTTTGATCGTTTTTGATGCTGAAGAAAGTAGTCCGGCAAGTTTCTGGGGTCACGAAAGTAAAGTGTTTTTCTTCTCAAAACCATATGCGTTCAACAGAGTGATATATTTGCACCACAAAAACGTTGTCCAGCTGTCAGTAGCTCGCAGAGCGGGTAAAAGTTAGCAGCGGGTTTGATATTCGCTGGATATTCGTTTTTGAAAGACATTTTCTCATTCTGATTGCTGACATTTTCTCATTCTGATTGCTGTAGTAGTTGCCAATGGTAGTCTGCTACTTACTACAGGTAAAGTTTTGCTGATATCTGACATTATGGTGAAACAGTACACATTTAAAGTTTTATAATAGGCACCAAAAATTTGCAAAAAAATATTTTCTCATTCTGATTGCTGTAGTAGTTGCCAATGGTAGTCTGCTACTTACTACAGGTGAGGTTTTGCTGATATCTGACATTATGGTGACACAATACGCATTTAAATGTTTAAAAAAAGCTCCAAAAATCAATACATATATATTTTCTCATTCTGATTGCTGTAGTCTTTGCCAATGGTAGTCTGCTACTTACTACAGGTGAGGTTTTACTGATACCTGCCATTGTGGTGACACATTACGCATTTAAATGTTTAAAATATGCACCAAAAATCAAGAAATATAAAAAATGCACCAAAAATCAATGAATATATATTTTCTCATTCTTATTACTGTAGTAGTTAGCAATGGTAGTCTGCTACTTACTACAGGTAAAGTTTTGCTGATATCTGACATTATGGTGAAACAGTACACATTTAAATGTTTAAAATATGCACCAGAAATCAATAAATATATATTTTCTCATTCTTATTGCTGTAGTAGTTGGCAATGGTAGTCTACTACTTACTACAGGTAAAGTTTTGCTGATATCTGACATTATGGGGAAACAGTACACATTTAAAGTTTTAGAATAGGCACCAAAAATTTGCAAAAATATATTTTCTCATTCTGATTGCTGTAGTAGTTGCCATTGGTAGTCTGCTACTTACTACAGGTCAAGTTTTGCTGATATCTGACATTATGGTGAAACAGTATGCATTTAAATGTTTAAAATGATCCTCATAAATCAACAAAAAGCTATTTTCCCATTCTGATTGCTGTAGTAGTTGCCATTGGTAGTCTGCTACTTACTACAGGTCAAGTTTTGCTGATATCTGACATTATGGTGAAACAGTATGCATTTAAATGTTTAAAATTATCCTCATAAATCAACAAAAAGCTATTTTCCCATTCTGATTGCTGTAGTAGTTGCCAGTGGTAGTCTGCTACTTACTACAGGTCAAGTTTTGCTGATATCTGACATTATGGTGAAACAGTACGCATTTAAATGTTTAAAATATGCACCAAAAATTTGCAAAAATATATTTTCTCATTGTGATTGCTGTAGTAGTTGCCATTGGTAGTCTGCTACTTACTACAGGTCAAGTTTTGCTGATATCTGACATTATGGTGAAACAGTATGCATCTAAATGTTTAAAATTATCCTCATAAATCAACAAAAAGCTATTTTCCCATTCTGATTGCTGTAGTAGTTGCCAGTGGTAGTCTGCTACTTACTACAGGTCAAGTTTTGCTGATATCTGACATTATGGTGAAACAGTACGCATTTAAATGTTTAAAATATGCACCAAAAATTTGCAAAAATACATTTTCTCATTCTGATTGCTGTAGTAGTTGCCAATGGTAGTCTGCTACTTACTACAGGTGAGGTTTTGCTGATACCTGCCATTGTGGTGACACAGTATGCATTTAAATGTTTAAAATATGCACCAAAAATCAATAAATATATATGTTCTCATTCTGATTGCTGTAGTAGTTGCCATTGGTAGTCTGCTACTTACTACAGGTGAGGTTTTGCTGATACCTGCCATTGTGGTGACAGTGACACAGTATGCATTTAAATGTTTAAAATATTCACCATAAATCAACAAAAAGCTATTTTCTCATTCTGATTGCTGTAGTAGTTGCCAATGGCAGCCTTCTACTTACATGTACTACAGGTAAAGTTTTGCTGATATCTGCCATTATGGTTAAACAGTACGCATTTAAATGTTTAAAATATGCACCAAAAATCAACAGAAAGCTATTTTCTCATTCTGATTGCAGTACTTGACAATGGTAGGCTGCTACTTACTACTACTATCCAAGAGTAATACGTGTGTACCAACACAGTTGCATGTAACAGCTGCACTCCTACACCTTTGTAACTTGACCTGTAGAAGGTAGCAGACTACCAATGGCAACTACTACAGCAATCAGAATGAGAAAATATATTTTTGCAATTTTTTGGTGCCTATTATAAAACTTTAAATGTGTACTGTTTCACCATAATGTCAGATATCAGCAAAACTTGACCTGTAGTAAGTAGCAGACTACCAATGGCAACTACTACAGCAATCAGAATGAGTAAATATATATTTATTGATTTTTGGTGCATATTTTAAACATTTAAATGCGTACTGTTTCACCATAATGTCAGATATCAGCAACACTTGACCTGTAGTAAGTAGCAGACTACCACTGGCAACTACTACAGCAATCAGAATGGGAAAATAGCTTTTTGTTGATTTATGATGATAATTTTAAACATTTAAATGCATACTGTTTCACCATAATGTCAGATATCAGCAAAACTTGACCTGTAGTAAGTAGCAGACTACCAATGGCAACTACTACAGCAATCAGAATGAGAAAATGTATTTTTGCAAATTTTTGGTGCCTATTATAAAACTTTAAATGTGTACTGTTTCACCATAATGTCAGATATCAGCAAAACTTTACCTGTAGTAAGTAACAGACTACCATTGGCAACTACTACAGCAATCAGAATGAGAAAATGTCAGCAATCAGAATGAGAACATGTCTTTCAAAAACGAATATCCAGCGAATATCAAACCCGCTGCTAACTTTTACCCGCTAGCGCGCAGTGATAGGAATCGCGAAAAATAAGTAAGTGATAACGAGGTTTGAATTTTTCCTGGACAACGTTTTTGTGGTGCAAATATATCACTCTTTTGAACGCATAATATGGTTTTGAGAAGAAAAACATTTTACTTTCGTGACCCCAGAAACTTGCCGGACTACTTTCTTCGGCATCAAAAACCGGCTGGATCTCGGCTCACAGGACGCTGTTGCGGGGTAAGTCAGTGCTGATGCACAACGTTGCTGACAGGGAACCCATATAACTTCGTGTCTTAAAACCCGAACTATCCCTTTAATGCCTTAAATTAAACAAAATGAGGAAATATCCAACCTTTAAGGACATCAATGTTTTTTTGTGAATGAATAATATCGTATAATTGTAAACAAATAAATGTTTTCCTTTCAATACAGTGGTCGTAGTATTGGTGCCCCTATGTTAACCCTATGTGTTCAATTCCCATAAAGGCAGGCAGATTTTTATTTTTAAAGGCCACTTATTTCACCTATTCAGCACTCAGATAAAGCTCCCTTGGCCTATGGAATTAAAATAACCCCACATCATCACATACCCTTCACCATTGGCATCGTGTTTTTTTTTTTTTTCAGTTAGCCTAGCCGGTTTCATGCTCATTGAGCTCAATGCAAATCAAACCAGCTAATAGGCTAACGGGGGAAAAAAAACACCATAAGTGAACGATAGAGAAAGATAGAGAAAACGAGGGATGAATGAGGAGAGGGACTTACTTTCGTTTGCAGCGCTGATGAGGAGTCCAGTCAAGGTCAACAGGGACAGGGCTGTCATACGATGCATTTTGTACTGAAAAGCAGCAGAAGAACCATCAAAATTCACAGTGTGAGTTGAGCCACCTTCAAAGCAGTTGTCCCGAATCCCGCCCTAATTGTCCCGAAAATTATAGCCGACAGTTTAGCTTTGGCTATAATAGAGTAGAGGCCTACTGTACTAAATAATGTTGGCAGTAAGCAGCCTAGGCCGGGCCTATTAGCGTTACAGCAAGTGTTATGGAAAGATCAGATTAAACGCACTGTTGAAGCCCCCCGGTCCTGTCCCGAATTAATCCATTCTCATCTGGTCACCCTATTGGCAGTCATGGTGTCGTGTGCCTGCCTTTCTCTATGGCTAGACTGTGGTCCCTCAGCCTGTATTCTCTCTTTCTCATCTCCCTCCCCATGCAACACACCTACAACTCTCAGAGACATACTGTAAGCTCACATAACAGTTCAGAATTGATGATACAAAAATAAATGACAGAGACGAGAAACACACACACACGCACACACACACACACACACACACACACACACACACACACACACACACACACACACGCACACAGCAATACAAACAACGGACTGTTATGACCTCTATCTCACACACATGTGAGCTGCACTATCAGATAATCAAAGGAAAACCCTGCCTGAAGGAAGTTATTCAATTTACCTAAGAACTTTTTTTACACAGACATTGTCAATCAGTAACTCTTAGACACTTACAGATTTGAATCACTGCAGGGTGAGGAGTGGAGCGTCTGATGCTGTCACCGGTGCATCAGTGTCTGATAGTGTCCCTCCTCATACATCATGCCTCAAAGACCCCCCCCCCCCCCCATGTTTGTGAGTTTATCACGAGATTGTGTCTTTCTGAGATTGTCATGTTGTCATGTACAATGCTTTGTGTACGTGTCACACAACCCCCACCACCCCCTCCCCCTCACTCCAACCCCACCACACCCCCGCGTGATATCATGTCTTAAGCACAGGAAGCGCTGTGGAGCCACAAGGGTAATAACCGTCCCTGGCCTGCATGCTACACTCAGGGCACACTCACTAGCGTAGCGCTGTAGCCGCCGGGGTGAGTTGACCAATTGTCTTTGGGGGAAATGTTCAGAGTTAGTGGCGTGCTCAGTCCTCTTTGTTCTTTTGATGCTGCTTGTTGTTGGGTGCTCTTTGGTCCAAGGTAAATAGTTTGTGTAGAAAAGGAGAATTTCTCCACGACCAAGGCACGTCAAATGGTTTAAAATGTCTTTATTAAGGAACTGACATGTCCAACATGGACCTAAAAATGCCCACGCGTAGCGACTTGGGTTTTTTTTTTTATATACTGACAGTACTCGGTGATGTCAAGAAATTAAGATCTAAATGAAAAATTGCATTTCTCCTTTAAGCCTCATTTAGGCCACGTTTAAGCTACATTATCTTAAGTATCTTGCCCATCACTGACCACCCCCTACTTGTGTCTTACCAGCACAGCAAATGCTGTGGAGCCACATGGGTAATAACCTTCCCTGACCGATCTGCAATCAGATGAGCATGCGGTACATGGGTCGTGATTCAGGTCTTTGCAACAGATTGAAGGCTTTGAGAATGTTCCCGTGTTCCCAGACATCTTTTCCTGCCTACTGTAGTTCCGATGTCATCCTTGTACACCCTCTCTCTCTCATGCTCAGTCCTCTCCCTCCACCTCCCACTCTCTCCCTCTCTACTTACTCCTGTCTTCTCCTTTGTCTTCCTCTCACTCTCTCTCCTTTCTCCTTCCTTCTCTTTTCTCTTCCTCTCACTCTCTCTCTCTTCTTCCTCCTCCCTTCTACTTTCTCTTCCTCCCTCTCTCTCTCCCTTTCCTTCCTTCCCTTCTCTCACAAAGTACAACTCTCAAAGGAACACAACTCAACTCACAACAGGTGGACCACAAAGCAAAAACATACCATTCCGTCTTGAAGACGTGGCGATCTTGGTTGGTTGAACTATGTCTCATGCAGACGAGTGGACTATGGGGGAGACAGTTTTTTATAATCCCCTGTTGCGGAACAGGGTGTTTTCATCTGCAAGTTGTCCGAGGGTGCTTTGTCAGGGCTGGATACTCAGTGCTGGCACATCTAAGGGATCGAAACAGCTGGAGCACAGCGGACTTACTGCATCGACGTGCAGGGATTCGATAACTGCGGCCGCTAGAGATGGTGGTTGAGGGTGTGCAGTCCATGTTGCCTGGGGCATGCAGGGAGGCCCTGGAGGCCAACCTGTGTTAAGCTGGGAGAGGACATACTGTATCACTTTCAACAAGAGTTGGTCGCCGCTGCTGTTGAGCAGAATGTGGAGCATGAGGTGTTTCTAGTCTCCCTTGCACCTTCAGTGCCTTCGGAGACCCTTGCAGGACTTCAGCAAGAAGGATTTATATGTGCTGTGGATGAAAGTGAACCATCAGTCAGTAGTGAGAAAGGTCACGGCCAGACGTGTTTGGGCTAGGCTTCAGAGTACTTCAGAGGAGGTTGGAGGTCCTCTTATCAGGCCCCAGTAGAGAAGTGAACAGCAATCTACAATCAGGAGGCTGGTTCATGGGGCCATAGTAACAAGCAGACACGTGGCACACCTTAATCCATCTCATATAAGACTTCAGGATAAGTGACAAAAAAGACACACACACACACACACACACACACACACACACACACACACACACACACACACACACACACACACACACACACACAGAGAGAGCTATAAGGAATTCGTTCAATTTAAACAAGAGCTTTTTCACACAGACGTTGTCAACTAACTTTCAGGGAAGCTACACTAGGCGCGTAACTGAAGCATTGCATTCTGGTCCTTGTTCCCAGCGCTTCAGTGAGTGGTCTCTCTCAGCTGGCAGGGCTCTCAAGTTTTGAAGACAGGCAAGAGCGACTTCAGAGACAGTTGCTAGACAATGTTTGGTGAAGTCATTGTCCCTTTCTTTTTTTGATCAAGACCCCCCCCACACACACACTTTCTCATTCAGACACCCATCCAACATGAATTCTTGCTGACTCAACCAGATTTTTTTGTCTTGTTTCCTTCCTCTGCCCCTTCCCCCCTTTGTTTTCCTTAATGTCTGTGAGGTTATCACCAGATCGTATCTTTCTAACCTTGTCATGTACAATGGTCAGTGTCCGTGTCAAAGAAAAAAAGTTGCAATAAATTTGAGCAAATCCATTTAATAACACGTTAGTGGAAAGTATGCAATCAAAAACAATTCCATATGAGGACAACACCGGTATCATCATCATCATCATCATCATCATTATCGTCATTGTCATCATCATCATCATCATCACCATCATCATCAAAAAATACTGCAAAAATGAAATCTAACCAAGTGTAATTAATTATCTTATATTAAGATAAAAAAAATCTATTCAATATTGTTTTAAGTATGAAAATACAGTACCCTCCAGAATTATTGGCACCCTTGGTAAAAGTTGACTAAAAATAGGTATAAAAAATAATCTTTAGGTGATTTATTGTACTCCCACAATGAAAACAATGAGGGAAAATATACCCTGCAAGGGAAGCAAATTTATTCTGAGAAAAAGGAAAATTTCATAAAGAAATAAATGTTTTTAATAAAAACACGTCACTCACAATTATTGGCACCCCTACTTGTAATACCTTCTTAAACCTCCCTTTGTCAATAAAACAGCATGTAATATTCTTCTCTGACACCCTATAAAGATTGAGAATACAAAGTAAGGGATTTAAGACCATTCATCTTTACAAAACCTCCCCAGATCGTCCAGATTGCTAGGTCCACACTTGTGCACTCTTCTCGTTGACTCATCCCACTGTTTTTCTATGGAGTTTAGATCAGGGGACTGCTATGGCAATGTCTGAAGCTTGATTTTGTGTTCAGTAAACCATATTTGTTTTGATCTGTGCATTTGTTTTGTTTCATTGACCTGATGAATGATCCAATCATGACAAACTCTTAGGGCCTTGGCAGAGATTGTTTGATTTCCTTTGAAAATGTTCAGGTTTTTCTTGGTGTTCATGATGCCATGCACCTTAATTAGGTTCCCAAGACCTTTGGGAATTAAAACAGCCCCACAATAGCACAGCCCCTCCACCATAATTCTGATTAGGCATGGGGTTCTTTTTAGTATAGTCATTCTTCTATGTACGCCAAAGACACCTTAAGTGTTTTTTGCAAAAGAGCATAATTTTATTTTCATCTGACAATAGACCACACTCCCAGACATGTCATGGTACCATTCAGTAACTCCTGCCATTTACATTGTTCATTAAATGACTCTACTGGCTTTAACCTGACATGCTGTCTAAATAATCTATTAGCAGTGAGGTCACTTTTGAAGATTTTTTGGGGGGGCTTGGTGACCCCAAGATGATAGCTTTGTCTGTAACTCTCAACAGTGGTTCTTATGGATTTTTTTGCCTATCATACCATCCTCCATACTGTGCGTGGGAGCAAAATAGCCATGGGTCTTTGTCCAAGCATGTTTGCCACATTTCCAGATGATTAGAACCTTTTAGTCATCAT
Organism: Sardina pilchardus; assembly: GCF_963854185.1. Lineage (NCBI taxonomy): Eukaryota > Metazoa > Chordata > Actinopteri > Clupeiformes > Clupeidae > Sardina > Sardina pilchardus. The sequence goes on from NC_084997.1 coordinate 26,580,785, forward strand.
TTTAACTGGAAATATAGGCATTTTCAACAAAATACCTAGTTTCCATAGACATTCTCTTACTTACAAATGTCAACACAATTTCTTTTTATTTCAATTTAGTGTATTCTCTTGTCTCTCCAATGTTGAAAAATGACTAGAGGATTTAGCCTCTGAGTGACTTCATTTTCATACCATAGTGAAAAAGAACGCCATGAACTACTTCTGAAAGTTCACAGACACTCTGATTTACTTTAAAACGTTGCATTTACATAGGAAAATGCTCCTGTTAAATGTTGTACATAATATGTTTCAGGGGTGCCAATAATTGTGAGCAAGCTGTTTTTGTTAAAAATATTTATTTCTTTATGAGATTTTCCTTTTTCTCAGAATAAATTTGCTTGCCTTGCAGGGTATATTTTTCCTCATTGTTTTCATTGTGGGAGTACAATAAATCACCTAAAGATTATTTTTTATACCTATTTTTAGTCAACTTTTACCAAGGGTGCCAATAATTCTGGAGGGTACTGTACTTACTCTCTCTCAAAAGATAATTTTGACTTAATTTAAGAAGAGTTTGACTTATTTTATGGCGTCTTATCAAGTCAAATGTACTTACTGCACTGGCAGATAAATGTGCTTGTTTTCAGGAAAAATTGTCTTAAAATTAGTCAAACTTTTCTAAATTAAGTCAAATTATGTCACAATAAAGCACTGGTTAGTCTCTTTATACTGAAAACAATAACAACTGTTTTTTTTTTCTATCTTGACATAAGATCTAAAAAACTTGGTAAGATTTTTATAGACGAGCAGTTTTTGCAGTGCATCATCATCATCATCATCATCATCATCATCATCATCGTCATCATCATCATCATCATCACACGCACATAGGAATGAAGAATAAATGAGAAAGGGGGAAGAAGAAGAGGGAAGGAGGGAGAGATGAAAGTGAGAGAGGAGGTGAGTGCTGACACAGTGGCAGGTTGGGGCATTTCCAAATGTGCTGCCAGATTACAATTGGCATCGTTTGAGATTAGCGCTCTTGCTCTCTTGCTTTCTTTCTTTCTTTCACCAGGCTCTCTGGTGTTCTCTCTTCTCTCTCTCCCTCACCTCTGTGGTGTTCTCTTCTCTCTCTCTCTCCCTCACCTCTGTGGTGTCTGTTCTCTCTCTTTCTTTCTCCCTCGCCTGTGTTCTCTCTTTCTTTCTCTCTCACCTCTGTTGTGTTCTCTCTCTCTCGCACCTCTGTGGTGTCCTCTTATCTTTCGCTCTCTCTCTCCCTCACTTCTGTCTTTAGGTCCTCTTACTACAGAGGGAGAGAGAAGAGAATAGCACGCCACCTCGACAAAGATCAAGGTCAAGAGTGTTGATGACCTCATGTCAGTACAGGAAGCACTGCGGATCCACAAGGGTAATAACCTGAATTCCGACACACACACACACACACACACACACACACACACACACACACACACACACACACACACACACACACACACACACATATGCACACAGATACACACATAGACACACACACACACACACACACACACACACACACACACACACACACACACACACACACACACACACACATTCTTTTTCCACTGGAGATCCATGACTGCTACTCACCTGCTGTATCCTCATTCCATGATCTCATGTCTTACCAGCACAGGAAGCGCTGTGGAAGCACAAGGGTAATAAGCTTCCTTGGCCGACCTGCATTTAGATGAACGTGTGGTACATTTTGAGAATATTCCTGTGTTCCCAAAGATGTAGTCATCCTTGTTCACCCTCTCCCTCTCATGCTCCATCCCCTCCCTCCACATCCCACTCTCTCCCTCTACTCCTCCTCCCTTCTCCTTTGTCTTCCTATATCTCTCCTCTCCTTTCTCCTTACTTCTCCTTTCTCTTCCTCTCACTCTCCCTCCTATCGTTCTACTTCCTCCACCCCTCTTTCTCTTCTTCTCACTCTCTCTCCTTGCTTCTCCCTTGTCTTCTTCCCACTCTGCCTCCCTTCTCCTTTATCTTCCTCCCTCTCTCTCTCTCCCTTCTCTTCTCTCACAACTTACATCCAAATGACAGTTAGTGGGAGTTTCAGAGTTCAACCCTTTACATCTGGGTGGGCAGACATTGCCTCTGTCTGGTTCCAACTGCTCACTACCTGGACTGATTTGACCTCTCTTTCTCTCTCTCTTGTTCACTGCTGCTGTCTGACAACAGGTTGACCATCCGACACATACTAGCGTGTTGTTCAGAGCATCCCAGAGGTGCTTAAACAACAGTCCAGGGCCACCCTGGCCACGAGTAGGCTACACCAGCTCACACCACTGATTTATTCAACGATTTCACGCTGATAGCACACTATTCCAAATGTAGACCTACACACTAGGGGAGCTACACCAGGCGCGTAACTGAAGCGTTCCATTCGCAAAGTGTATGTTGCAACAATTACAGTAATAATCACTTTAATCAATGGAAGAAGCTACACCAGATGAGACAGTGGCGCGTACAATAATAGAAAAAAAATAGACCAGTCTTCTAAAATGAATTTGTACACCTCGCGAACGTCAGTTACGCGCCTGGTGTAGCTCCCCTGTAAGATTAAGCCACATCACAGACATCCCAAGTCTCCCGGAAGTTCCGGGAGTCTTCCGGGAGACTGTGCTCAAAACCATGCACAGCATCTGTGTAGCGCGCACACGACAGGGAGGCAGAGCGAGAGACTGGGATACCTCCCTCAAATGACTTTTTGCAGGTTGGGATGCCTGCACATCTATGGATGAGTTAGAAAAACGGAATCCCATCCCTTTCACCCAGAGCTACTCTTTGCTGTAGACACCACACCATGACAAAGGGTCACCTCACCCAGAGAACATCATTGTGTGACTTCTTGTTTTTGTTGTTGACCCCTCTAGAGGGTGCCATCGAGCTGCACCAAGTGGCTCACAACTTGATGTCTGAAGTCATTTAGATTTTTTGTTTCTCATCGATCTACACACAATGCTCATGTACTCCACAAAAATACAGATGTTTGGCGTGCTTTCTATTTTTTTGATTAAAGACTGAAATATACCATTTACATAAGTAAATGACCCTTTGTTATGATGATTTGCATTGAAAACAGGCTAATAGGCTAACTGGAAAAAAACACCATGCCAATCTCTAGCTATGGTGAATGATGTGGGGCTATTTCAAGTCCAAAGGCCAAGGGAACTTGCTGGCTGGCTGGCTGGCTGTATCAGGATGCATATCCTGGATCCACAAAATAGCTGGCCTTTAAAAATAAAAACATATAAAAAAAATACTCCTGCTCCTATGGGAATTTAACATAAGGGTAAAATAATTCCATCCCCCTAGCATTTAAGGAAGAAATTTTTTTTTTATTTACGATACATTCTTCAATCACAAAGAAAATTTGTGTCCTTAGCGGTTTGATTTTTACTAATTTTTTTTTAAACTAAGGCATTAAGATCAATTGTCAAATGATGATTTTATATTCCTCTTTTTAGGCAACTTTAGCGTGGTATCAAATACACGTTCTCCCCACTGCACAGTATATGAGCTTGAGTCATTAATTTTGCTTGGTTATCTATTGGCTGCTGTGGGATGGCCAAAACCAACAGAGAGCTGAATGGAAAGTGCATGAATGTGTAAATATATTTGTCTTGCTTGGTGCTCATTAGCGACAAATAGTAAACACATTAGTCTTTATCTACTGCTCACTGGTAAATAGGCTATAAGGTTTATAACTGGACACATACAAACAATATAGGCAAGTGGGGCAAAACTCAGTAGTGCCTTTGGGGTATCCGGTACAACACATGCAGCACATGTCTGTCCCTACCCAATGTCCCTCCATGGCTGTGGAGTACTGCTCATGCCATCAATCAGGCTTGGTTATCCATCGGCTGAAGTGGGAAGACTACAATCACTGCTCACCACTACAGTGAATATAAAGTTTAAGGTTTTTAACCATAAACTTTGTGAGTAATAAATCCACTGACTAATGTTGGAATTAGGCATTGATGGATATATTTAATCCAAAAAGGTTTAGCCTACATTACACTGAATATGTAAGATAGTATGATTACAAACTGAGATGTAATGTTCTTTAGCCAATAACACCCATGTGGCACACAAATCTATAAATCATTCACATTCATGACCACAGTATTTGCAGCATGTACAGTAACTACTGACCCTTCATCGTTGCATCGTCATCATATACAATAGAATACACATAATCATAAAATCATTCTAATAGTTCAACAGAGTCATATGGGCGCAGTCTAGCTATTTTAGAAAAGTGTGTAGTGTGTGTATTTCATGAGAAGGTCCATCTTTCATGCATACTTAGCTGTGACAAAAATCCAGCAGAAATAGCACCTTTAGTATTGTTCTATAAGCAGGACAAATCACAGGACAAAATCTCGCTGTGGCTGCTTGGATGTCACTCCACTGTTTGGAATACAGTACTTCAAAAACATGGGTCAAGATTTTGATACTATCCCACTAAACATTAGACGTTTGATAGATGTGCAGATCATGTCCACCCCATTTGGACGTCAATAGGACTAGGTAACCTTTTTTGGATGCTATACAGAGGTCCTGTGGATGTCAATACGGCACGTTAGAAAAAAAAAGACGTCATCTGGCGTTACAGTCTAAACTTGGACGTCCAAAATACATCTCTTTGCACAGTGGAATACTTGAAATATAGGCTAAATATACAGTAGGGCCTTCAGTTGGATCTGGCATTGCATTCACCTCTTCCTTCACATACAGCATCTGAAAAGGTAAATAATGAAGTCATGAGATATTGTTCACCATTAAATATGGATCAGATTGCATAGGCTATACAGTGATATTACACTGCAATTCGATTGGGACTGCTGTGCTTCCAGTGAGTGCATTTCTAGCGTGCATGTCCAATATATTTGTTTTATCTCCCTCAACAATGGAATTCTCTTCTCTGATTGGCTGATGGGGTGGCCATTAACTTCGTTTATTATATGGCTCTCTAGAATGTTGAGGGAGCTCCCATTCACTTTGAATGGGCCTCTCAACGTTCTACCGGTCCGTTATATCTGCATATTGACCGCTCCGAAGGTATAATGACCGCTGCCAATGGCAACGGGTTCACTCCGCTAGTTGTTGCGGAAGCCACGAACTAGCCAAGTCATTGCTAAAGACACATTGAGATAAGTTGATTTTCTCGTTTTGGCAAGTAGCCATATAATAAGCGCGATAATGTAGGCCTAGCCTATAGAACGCCGGTCATTATCTGAAAATAATTCCCTTCAGTACGAAGCAAAACCCCTCCGCTGCGCGTCGGGGTTCTGTCCGTCCTGTCGGGAATTATTTTCCGATAATGACCGGCGTTCTATACATTATCCCTTACTTATTATATGGCTCTCTAGAATGTTGAGGGAGCTCCCATTCACTTTGAATGGGCCTCTCAACGTTCTACCGGTCCGTTATATCTGCATATTGACCGCTCCGAAGGTATAATGACCGCTGCCAATGGCAACGGGTTCACTCCGCTAGTTGTTGCGGAAGCCACGAACTAGCCAAGTCATTGCTAAAGACACATTGAGATAAGTTGATTTTCTCGTTTTGGCAAGTAGCCATATAATAAGCGCGATAATGTAGCCTATAGAACGCCGGTCATTATCTGAAAATAATTCCCTTCAGTAGCCTACGAAGCAAAACCCCTCCGCTGCGCGTCGGGGTTCTGTCCGTCCTGTCGGGAATTATTTTCCGATAATGACCGGTGTTCTGTCGAGTTGGGCTGCCTCGTCGAGATGAGCTACCGTAGCAGAATTCGATAGAACGTATCTGTTGAGATGGGCTACCTATCAAGTTGGGCTACCTACAGTAGTGGCACTGCCATTTTGTATTTTCAAACGATTTAGGGCCATTTATATAATAATATAATATGTTTTATGTACATTTACACCCAAACCCCAACATTAAAAATGCACATTTACAAATAAACAGGATTTTCCGGTCATTGGTAGTAAGACAAATGTGTTAAATCAGGCTCCAACCATAACCTCTAACGCTGATATTTACCACGTTATGTACAGTATTTTAGCCTACTTCCTGTTATCTGTGTTCATTCTTGGCAAAGCCATGAGATATCGATGGCTTTGATTCTGGGGAAGCTGTGGAACTTGCTGCTTAAACGATCTGTTGGAAACGACGACATCGAGGCATCAGGTGAGCTTATCCGTCATTTAACCAGAAATAATACACCGTTTCTTTAGTAATGTTATGATGGGTTATTCCGATTAGTTTAGCTAGCTAACAAGAACACATTTTACACGATGGGAAATCAGTCATTTATTTTAAATAATCGCCTACCTCGCTATTTATTTTTACATCATCGTTACACGACGACGTAGTAGACATTTATACATGTTGAGTCGACTAACTATCCACATCCTCGCTGTTTACATGGACGCTACCTCGGTGTTGAGAAAGGTAGCTTAAAATGACAGTCGTTTTACTCCCAACATTCGATTTTGACGGATTTTTCAAGTGCGCTTGCGCGGTAGCTCATCTCGACAAGTAGCTCAGATTGACAGAACACCGGCGTTCTATCCACGATATTCCGCAGCCCAACAATGGGTGTCGCCATGACACCGAGACGGTTTTCTATTTCCGGCGAAGCTGCATTGTATCTGTTTTAACGTGACGGTTTACGGTGCTTAACATATCATAACGCATATAAAAGTCAACTTTTCTATTTTATATCGGTTATATGTGATGCAGTATATACATGCTGAGGGCAGAATTGTCAACATTTCGAAAGAAATCTAAGTTGAGGCATAATCTAGTTTGCTATGGAGAACGCACATGTTAACAGAATGAACGGAAGTTGAAAACAGTATCGTAACCATCGCAACGATACATATTTCCGGGTTAAGGAAAGAGGTGGATAGCCTACATTATCCCTTACATAACCTGCTAGGCCTACCTGTGAAGTAGTTCCCGTATCACACTTGAATATTAATTCGCCAAACTCGTTGCGAAGTTTAAATGAACTGTCACGTTGCATCCAAGCTGAAATACAGACGTGCAGAACCATAGTAACATTGTAGCATATGACGGAGGTGGATTGTAGCTAGTTGGATGCCATGTAGGCTATAAAAGTAGCGATCTTTCAAAGTTAAAGTTAATCAGAATCCTGGGATATGCCCGCTTGACAACGGGAGAGATAGAACTAACGACTGGCTTTTGGCCGTAGCAACCAGCCATTTAGAACTAACGACTGGCCTTTGGCCATAGCAACCATCAATTTTAGAACTAGTAACGGCAGTTTTGTCCTGCAAGTAGAAAGTTGATATGTGGCGGAAAGTAGTCCCACAGTCAAGACAGTTTTAGCGATGTTAACGGACGCAACGGTGGAATAAAACTATGTTCTAAATATACAGGTTGTGAATACAAACGGGAGATAAGCGGGATAACGGCCTTCGAGGTCGACCGGTTCGATGGAAATAATGGCACGGCGGAGGTGCTTCGCACGTCGCCGGAGTTCTAGACCTCCACCTAGCCATTATTTCCATCGAACCGGTCACCTCGTCGGCCGTTATCCCTTACATAGTAACAGAGTAAAATTACATTTCACTGCTTCATCTGAGTCACTGATTGTTATTTTGCACCTTTGTTAGTGAAAAACTATTAATAAACTGATTTTACTTGTCTGTAGGCCTAGGCTACTCACCATGGGTATACTACTGTATGAAGGCCTACTGCACATTCCAGTCAATGTATTCTCTTTAGGATAAAAGTCCACACTTAGTGGTATTCTCACTGACACAAACATGTGAGTATTCCAAAGTAGCCTACTGTGTTAAAAACATACATTGTGGAAATTGATGCTTTATAATAGCCTACATTGTATCTAGTTAATAGCTAGCTCTTAGACTTACTGTTGTGCCAAGCAGCTATAATCCATTACTATATGAAATATAGAATGTACAAAATGTGACCTAAAAAATGTTAACTATTTTTAACATTGAGTGGCTTTTGATTGTAGATGCCCATCCCAAGTAACTTCAGCTGGGAAACATTTGAATTGTATGGCCAAAATAACCAGACATACAATGGTGAATTATATTTAAATAGAATAGAATATAGAATAAATCAGCTTTTTATCACCTCAAAAATATTGCCAAACTGAGAGGGCTAATGTCAAAACATGACTTAGAAAAACTCATTCATGCATTTATCTCTAGCAGGGTTGATTACTGCAATGGGCTTTTCACAGGCCTTCCTAAAAAGACTATCAAACAGCTTCAGATGATTCAAAATGCAGCAGCTAGGGTTCTCACAAAAACAAAAAGAACTGAGCACATTACTCCAATTCTTAAATCTCTGCACTGGCTTCCAGTATGTCACAGAGTTGACTTTAAAACACTACTAATTGTTTATAAATCAGTAAATGGAGCAGGACCTAAATACCTATCAGACATGTTTCAGCAGTACACACCTTCTCGTCCTCTGAGGTCTCAGGAGAAAAACCTCTTAGTAAAGCCTGCTGTTAGAACTAAACATGGCGAAGCAGCTTTTAGCTGCTATGCGGCTCAGCTTTGGAACCAACTTTCTGATGACATTAAAAAGGCCCCAACTGCAGCCTGTTTTAAATCTAGACTTAAGACCAAATTGTTCTCAGATGCTTTCTGCTAACTGTCTCTTAATTACTCCATCTGGAGTCTTTTATGTTAATTATTCCTTATTGATTTGATCTTGATTTATGCTTTGTTTTTATTTTCTATTATGATCTTTTTATTATTATTATTATTATTATTTTTATTACTATTACTCTTTGCCCATCTATGCTTTTATCTGCTATAATTACTGTTTGGTTTTTGTTTATGTAAAGCACATTGAATGACCTCTGTGTATGAAATGTGCTATATAAATAAACTTGACTTGACTTGACTTGACTTAAATATTTCATATACTCCCTGAATACATTTTGAAAAACAAAATATTATAATATTCACCTTCATTATCTCCCTGGGTGATAGCACTGGATTTTCAACCTCAGACCTCTGGTTCATCCCGTTGAGCCTGATCTGACAAGATACATTACACATAATAATATTATGCAACCGCACACTTAAATCTTTTGTTATAATAACATACGTGAAAGGACTTTTCACTATCCACTTTAAGAGTGTTAACGTATAAAACTGAGCACCTCAAATTGATCACATTGTTTTGACTGAATAATAAAGTCAACAGTTACTTATACGTTTAAGATAGTTACTCTAAAACATCTAATTTCCATTATGGATTCGATTAATATTGTACTCTCCAAAAGAAATACATTTCACAAAATATGTAATATTAATCTTTCACAAAACATAATGTATTTTGTTTACTGTTAGTTGTTGACAGTGGAAATTCTTCTGGCTGCTCTTGTCTCACGTGAGCTTCTCCTTGGAAGATACATTTCACAAGAATATCTTATTAAGCAACCACACACCCTTACATCTTTTGAAGTAACTATAAGCACTGTATGGGATTATGTTAACAATTATTTAAAAAAATAAAATAAACTGTGTTTAAACTTGATGCTAAATGAGACATGCATGACAAGCATGGATTTACAGTATAAATGAATAATGACCGTCTCCATTATTTCACCAATGACATTCACAACCACAGTAACTACATCTGTGTTATTTCAGGATTGCATTTAACAGTCAAAACATAACTGATTGCATCTTTCAAAAACATGTGTTCATGCATTTGTTGTGATTCCCACTGATAAACACTGTAACAAAATTGACAGAGACAAGTTTACTCATTTCAAACATCAGTGTTTGAAGAGACACCATACTATGCATACTCTTCTTTTTGATGCAACATGCGATTCCAATCAGGGCAGCCAAACCCGTGATAGATCCCAGGATAATGGCCAATTTAGCATCTGTAGCATCTGCGGATAAACGATCAAAATGTTCTTAATATAAAATACCAGGATTACCGGAATTAAACAAAACCCCTCCCTTGAAGATGTTTATCTTGTCAAGAGAAGGGAATCATTGTTCTAGAGATTTTACTTTTGAGAAAAAAAGACATGACACTTATTGTTGAGTAATCTGACCTGCAGAGAACAGCTCTCCCTCCCTGATGCTGCTGGTGTTCCAGCTCACTGGATTGCTGAAGTTACAGGTGTAGACCCCATTGAGTCCCTCAGTCTTCTCCACCATCAGCACAGACCCTCTCTCATTTCTCCCCTGGTTATCAGTCCAGCTGTACTCTGTGTGAGTACTATCTGCTCCTTTACAGGTGAAGTTACAGCCTTCCGGGTCACAGGCATGGCTGATATCTGGCTGAGAAACAGGTTCTGAGGAGGCATGCAAACGATGCCACATGAAAAGGCTAGTTTGAGTTTCTACTCATACCAGAGTATATGAGTGGTACCACATGTAAAGGCTATTCATCTGGGTTGAATTTCTACTCACCAGAGTCACAATTACACAGATTTATTTTCTCATTCTAACATTTTAACTACTGTTGATGATGCTTATAGCATCTGTTTAATCTCATATTCAGCAATAGACTATTATTTATCTATTTCATTCATGCGCTATGCTTGCTTATCACTTCCCAAACATTTTGAGATGTGCCAACTGAGTTATTGCAATATGACAAATACAAGATCCTTGTGATGGATGACATTTTCAGTATTTTAAATGTCATCCATCCAGCATTATAAGTGAATTTAGATTCACAGACTTTTCAATTAATCAAAAAAAAAGAAATAAAAACTCTTACCTAATACAGTCAGTTGATAAGACTTGGCTGTTTCTCTACCATTGATTTGAAGTGCATATCGGCCATGACATGTCGGCTGCAGGTCAGAGATAGTTAGAGCCCAGGTGTCCATGTTGAGTTTAGTCTTATTTAATCTAGTATAATACCTTGGCTCTGTGTCTCCCTTATCCCAATCTACAACTTTGTCTTTTTCACATGTCCACAAGACTGACACAACATGCACATTTGGGACCTCTCCATTTAGTTCAGTGGAATCATTCCTCAACGCGTGTTTTTGGATGCCAGCTGAAAGGATGAATGTTAAAAAAAATCATAAGGTTTATAGCTGTAGTGATTTGCTGAGAGGGAGAGGGGGAGGGAGCTGACTGTAAACCCTTTTTGATCTAATCCTATACAGTAGGTTCCAGTTGAAGCGTCCAAAACCAATGCAGATACTTTGAATTTAAAATGATTCAGACTTTATTGTAATGCTCTACAAAATGCTTACTTTTTATTTTCTATTTTTGTTTGTCCCCAAGTTAACATTAGCTCAAAGTTGTATTCTGTGCCAGTGGAAATGTCTTAGGAGTGTTCGCTATGCAGTTATTTCACTTGGACTAGAAGGAGAGAAGACTTAATCCATTTTCAAACCCGTTTATGTCACAATTTGTCACAAAACGCTGGCCCCTCCTATCGCTCTATCCTGTTTATGACCTTATCATGCACAATCATGCCTGCCATAGAAAAATCCAAATTCACATAATCTATTCTTATTTTACATTTGGAAATGGGGAAATGGCATGGCATCAGTTGTCAGTAATATGATTTTGAACAGTAAAACACAATTAACTTACCTGAGTGGGTCACAGACAGAAATTGAAGCAGCATTAAGATCAGAGTAAAACTCATCTTCGTCCAATATACCTGCCAGGTTACACAAGATTAGTTATGTAATGATTCCTAACCATTTCCTTGTCATTAAATTGAGATTATGTATTTCAAAACATTCTGAGAATGCATTAAAATGACAAATCAATGGTACTATTTTTTGCTGTGTATGTAAGGGATAATGGACAACCCGTAATTCAGTTGGTAAAAGTTAATGAGTGGCCTTTACGTGTCAAGGTACATTAACTTAATCGAGTCTAATATCCCACATATCGAAAATGACAAACTATACTCATTCACCTACCCGAGAAGGAGAATACTGATGGAAACAAGAGGCTGTGTGAATAGGCTTTCATTTGATTATGAATTGAGTTGTCGGTAGAGAGTAGTCTTGTTGAAATTGTGATGTTTTCAAAAGTCCAAATGTTGCGTTGTGTTGTAGCAAATGCGAAATGAAAAGAGTAGGAAGTCTTCAATTGGAAAAAAAAATTGTCTAACCGGTCTGTGAGGTATTAGGTAAGACTAGAGGGAGTGTCTGTTATAGTGTACACCATATTGGTGCTGTAAACCACACTCTGTAATGGTGTAATCTATCATTGTTCAAGAATATACTGTACATATATGGTTTATGTGTTTATTGTTTGTTTATATGTTTTTTTTATTAGTGTGTTCAATTACATTTTTGTGTTTATCAAACAATAGATAGTTAGACACTAGTGTTTCAGTGAGCTATATGATACATTGGTATCCAACTCCCTGTCTGTCTAGATCTCTTGTAGGCACAATATCAAAGTGACACTATGAATATAATGACGCTATAGTATGAAAAGAGCGGAACAAATGTTGTGGTCAATTTCCCTTCCTTCCATAAGTATTAATCTCAACTGAACTTGATATGTTCATCTAAGTGTTTGATCTACAGTATACAGTAACACTATTAATTCACAATGAACATAAGGGATTTGAAGGTTGCTGGTGTTGATTGCCACACATTCAATAGTGCTCTAACTTTAACCTAGACATCCAGACCCAGATCATGAAAGACTTAGGGTCTGGCTATGGGTAAATAAAAATGGCCCAACTTGAGGGGCAGCACCAAGCATGGTGGGCATCCAGACTTCGACACAATTGCATTACGACCAATGTTTACTGCCTGATTCCGGACTTTATCGCAGTGTTGTTGTCATCTGTTTAGCTCACCTCTGACCCGCCTATATCAGATTCACCAATGTGATTGGTACAGCTTGGCTCCAAGGACATGGGTAATACGCATCATTACTGATTGCCAGAGTGACTCGCTGAGCAAACTCAAATTGTGCTCTCGCAAGAACTCTGGATTTTCTGCCAATCAAGAGTAAAGCTGCATAATGTGTCTGATGTGCTAAACAAAGAATGTTTTGGGGGAGGTTCCAAACCCCTGGACGAGATACATCAGTTAATACTTCTGAAGGTAGATGCCCAGTCCACATTTACTCTAACTGCACCTGTGCTGTCATTACTGGATCTTTTTTTGCTGTCTCTCCTTTGACCAGCAGGTGGAGCACTGCTGCCACCATGGACTTTGTAGTTGAAGGCACGGTCAAGGAATTCCATACGCCCAGAGCAGCACGTTTGCTCTTGTGAATCCCTGGCCCGTCATTGGTTATAGTTATTCTGATGGAATCATACTTTGTGTTGTCTTCACCTTTGACTTTCGTCCTCCCTTCTATCGATGACTTCACACACAACTTTTGGACCATTTTACTTTGAACCATTAGATTAAAACCAGTGTCATCATCAGGGAGGGGGGAGAGAGAAAGGGGGGGAGAGAGAGAGAGAGAGAGAGAGAGAGAGAGAGAACTGTATGAGGCTGGATCAATGTAAAATGTTTGACTTCACTATCAGTATGAAGGTGTTTTGTGTCTCGTGTTAGACTTTCATGCTAACCATATATAGGCTTGTCTTCTCTCAGCTTTGATATCACATGGTGGTGATAGACCACAGTGACATACCACAGTGACATACGTTCATTGCTGTGTGCCTTTCAGGCTGTCCCTGGAGTTTCCCCTAGTGTGAATCATGCTTCTCAGGGCTACGCCCACGCTGTATCGCTGGGCTTCGGTTGCTCACATTTCTCTAACATCCTAGCATAAATGTCTGCTAGCACTAGTTATTTACAAGCTTTATACCACTGCTTGGTCAAATTTCCTATTGTGATGCGCTATTTGGAACGTGCATTATTTTTCGATATACCGCACGGCTATGAAGTAGTTCCCTTCTTTTGGGCTTATTACACTTGAATATTAATTCGCCAATGTGAATGTAACGGTAAAAACAGCAACGTTGTATCTAAGACAGCGGCAATATAAACGAGCGGGATAATCAACTCCGCACCGTGTGTTTCTAGGAAAACTAGATGTACCGCAAAGCGATACACAATATGACCGCCGCTCAGTCCTGCACATTCTCTCCACAAATATCAATCACGCTTTTGTTTCCATCGCCTACTCCATCCCCTATTGCAACTTTTATGTAAATGAGTGTGTGCATGTGTGCACTTGCTTTTGTGTATGAGTGCTTCTCTGTCTATGAGTGTGTGTGTGTGTGTGTGTGTGTGTGTGTAGTGTCTGCTTGTGTGTGTGTTTTATGTGTCACAATACACACAGATACCACAGAACACACACAGACACAGAGAGAGAGAGAGAGACAGAGAGAGAAAGAAAGAGAACACACACAGAATACACACAGAACATGCACATACACACACACATGCAAAAGCACACACGGGCAAACAGAAACACACCCATACACACACACACACACACACACACACACACACACACACACACACACACACACACACACACACACACACACACACACACACACACACACAGGCTATAGTACATCACACACACACTCACTTCTCAGCTCCGGTGGTCTCACAAAACATACTCAAAGATGTGTGTGTGTGTGTGTGTGTGTCTGTGTGCACTGTGCATCTGTGTTTGTGTGTGTGTGTGTGTGTGTGTGTGTACTGTGAATCTGTGTGTGTGTGTGTGTGTGAGTGTGAGGTGTGTGTAGGTGTGTGTGTGTGTGTGTGTACTGTGCATCTGTGTGTGAGTGTGAGGGTGTGTGTGTGCATGTGTGTGGGCGTGTTTGTGCATGTGTTTGTGTAATTTGTTATGTACATGTGTGTGCTGGTGCGTGTGTGTGTGTGTGTGTAGGTATGTGTCCGTGTGTGTGTGTGTGTATTTATGTGTGTGTGTGTGTGTGTGTGTGTGTGTGTAAAAAATTGATGTAATTTTACAGTAAAATATTACTAGAAATTACTGTATATTTAACTTTACAGTTAAACAATGTAATCTGCAATGCATGATGGGATATCAGACATATTACAGTCCACGGTTGTAAATTTACAATAAGATCATGGACATTTCACAACAGGTTCCCTTAATTTCCTGATTTGTCAGGCTTTGTAGGCTACCCAACGGCCAACAGGCACCCTGACGTCTAGAACTAGTCAAGGCTTTGACCACTATGTTGAGCATACTTTCATACTATTCTGGCATTACAACTTAAGTCCCTGCAAACAGTTTGGGTAAACATTTTAATGTAAGAGTGAATTTAAATACCAACAGTAGAATAATTTCCACGATCGTTTTCAATGGCTGCCTATCGTTGTTGATAAGCGCAGGCGCAAACGCAGCAATGCCCATCCCCCACCCGAGGTATCACGCAGTCAGAGCCCATTTATGGAGAGCCGGTCCACTCGCTATTACAGTTTTTTACGATTGTTTACACACTAAAATATTTTTTTTCACACAATTAGCTAAATTTTACTCCAAGGAGCAAAACACCTCCACAGATTTGCACAACATTACACACAATGTCTGCTTCACCCTTTTTGCAAAACATTACACACAGTGATTTGTAAAACTCTACACACATTTCCACACCTTAGACACAGATAAGGATTGTGAGGTTACTTCCTTGTCATTACAAAGCCCTGGATCGCCAATGACTACACTAATGAACGAATTGGATAATCACATCCACCAGGTGTGTAAGCACACATGTGCAAATTTGAAAACGCAGCACTCAGGTGTGCTATAGCCTACAGTCTTGTTGCTTTTGCAGTAGTTGCTCTTCAGAGTCAAAGTGTATGTACTTTATGCAGTAGTTTTTGTTTG
The DNA here is from genome assembly GCF_963854185.1 of Sardina pilchardus. Lineage (NCBI taxonomy): Eukaryota > Metazoa > Chordata > Actinopteri > Clupeiformes > Clupeidae > Sardina > Sardina pilchardus. The sequence goes on from NC_084997.1 coordinate 26,596,600, forward strand.
TCTACAGATTTTATTTGTTCAATTGATTTCATTGTTGGTTGATTACTGTAACTGATTATGGTTAGAAATACTGTAAGTATTGAAAGAAATACTTGAAATATTCAGTCTACAGCAGTCTTCAGTGTTGTAGTGCAAGTGCAAGTTTATAGACCTATTTATGTACTTTCCCTATGTCGAACTAATCGAATGTTGTGGGTTTGTCACTATTTTTTCTAAATGATCCCTTACATAACAATGCCTGGGCAAAAATCTAGCACATGCTATTTCCTAATTTTTCTTTTTACAAATGTGTTTTGCATTTATCACTGCAGTGTGAAACTGGCTGCGATAGTGTCTGATCATTGAGGACTGTGTTTGTTAAATGACAACTAATAGCATTTTTACAAATAGGTGTATATGTTTTGACTGAAGTGTGTATGTTTTGACTGAAGTGTTTCATTTTGCAAAGAGTCTAGGAATTATGAAAACTGAGTGTGGCATTTGGATACCTGTGCTTAAATTTTGTTAAAAAGAACTCGGTTTGAAAAATTGTGTGTAAGCAATTGAAAAAAACTGTAACTCCATTGTACCTGCAGTTCCTGTTGCAGTTCCACTAGGGGCGATCACGAGCAAGTGATCAAACAATGGGGGTCTATAGGGCTCTATGGGGCTAGACGGCTAAATTGGTCTGTTTCACCTGATTGTCATTAAAAAATCGAAGATTGGAGTTTAGTTTCTGCAAGCTCATATGGGTTATAGGTCGAAAGTTGAATGAACAATTACTTATGGCCCTTTGGTTTTTCACAGGCATGGTCGTTGTTGCCCATAACACACTAGCACCCTGCTAATGAATGACGTCATTGACATGTTTGAAAGGCTTTTTAGAGCAATTAAGGGACTTAAAAAATCTAATACTCAACCGTGTGTATTTTCCATGACCCCCCTTTCACATGCAATATTCCGATTTCTACACAAAAAAAATATATCCAGAGAAAAGTGGATTTTAGGAGAAACTCCATTCACCTCCATTCATTCTCCACTTGCTCGCGATCGCCCTCTAGTTGCAGTACCATGCGGAAGTATTCAGCGAGTGGTCCTTCTCCCCTTATAGGAAAACCAGCGCCCCAAGTGGTTGCGTTCCTATCGAAGAGCAGCTCCAATGTTAAGTCCCATAGACCGACTTTTCAAAAAAATACTACGCAGATATACCAGCGATCTTATCCACCAAAAATATTTTTCAGTCTTCATGCTGTAATAATCTACTAACTGTGAAAATATCAGACCCTATTTCGCCTTAATTAAAAAAAAACGTAATTGCTCGTTTCATTTCATAAAAGGACTACAACTACAAGTGACGTGACACCCTTCCACGACGTTACTCGCCTAGCATGGTTTGTTTATTAGCCTGTTAGCTAGTTGGTCTATAGTAGACAATGCCAGCTCTTGTGTGAGTAGGAGCACAACACAAGTTATCCCAACATAAAGGTAATTACCACGCGGTTTACATCGCTCTGATGTAACTCCTGACTGTGCTCAATCTTCTTCTTCTTCAAAAAGTTCAAATTGCGGTTCACATCGGGTATATTTGTACATAGTGGCTAAAAATAGCGTTGCACCGCCACCTACTGGGGGGGGGGGGGGGGGGGGGGGGGGTAGCTCTTGCGAATCCAGGCCTTTGCGAATCCAGCCCTTTGCGGATACGAATCGGGTTGGAAAAAGGGGAACAAAGTCTCAAAATTACGTAAGCGGAAGCAGGGATTCATGCGCGTGTTGAGTGATCTGCAAATGCAGATTCAACACTTCACACAAGGAACGTAGGAGTCGCAAGTGACATTTCCAAACAGATGCGCATGCAAAACGTGAGATATGTTTACAAATCTGGTATGATTTAACTTGCAAGTTTCCAAACATTTGAACAAATCAATACACCTTTGAGCAAATCCCGATTTACAAGTCACAAATGTTGTCTTTGCGCTTGCAAATTTTGTCTTTGCGCTTGCAAATAATATCATTCATGTGGATCATGGTGCATGTGTATACAAATAATAATGAGACAAATCTATCTCCATATATAACCAGTCATTTGTATGGAAGCCCGTTTCCGCCACTTGGTGGAAAAAAACTGGCAGATAGTAAGTCATAATTATGAGATGCAAAGTCGTAATTATGAGATAGAAAGTCATAATTATGAGATAGAAAGTCATAATTATGAGATGCAAAGTCATAATTATGAGATAGAAAGTCATAATTATGAGATAAAAAGTCATAATTATGAGATAAAAAGTCATAATTATGAGATAGGAAAGTCGAAATTATGAGATAAAAAGTCATAATTATGAGATAAAAAGTCGAAATTATGAGATAGAAAGTCATAATTATGAGATAAAAAGTCGAAATTATGAGATAAAAAGTCATAATTATGAGATAAAAAGTCATAATTATGAGATAAAAAGTCGAAATTATGAGATACTTTCTCATAATTATGAGATAAAAAGTCATAATTATGAGATTATAATAAAGTCGTAATTAAGATTCTAAAGTCAAAATTTTGACTTTATTGGTTGGTAGCCTGCCTTGACCTCGCATCACTTCCTTCCCGTTCAAAACTGTTGCCGGCAGTGTTGCGCACGTTCACACTCTTCAGTAGCCGGCCTACCTAAATCTAACAAGTTAGGATTATTAAAACAATATTTGAGATGGGAAAGTGGTGCTAAATTTCTATAAACTTTATTCAGTGAACGGGTAAAGCCGTCTGTTTGTAAGCAAAATCAAGAAATGCGATCTTTTAGTTCTGTTTACCGTTACCTAGCAACCCCAACAACAAGTGACTAAATAATTAGTATTCTTCCATTTCATTTCAGCAGGGCGTAGTGCAGCGGGTTAATGACCGGTTTACCATGCCTGAGATGTGGGGTTCGACTTCCAGTGGACCTGCTGTTTTTTGCATATCAAAGTATGATCGATTACTTCTTTTTTCTTAGATGACGTTGCCTCGCGGCAAATAAGAGTTTGTGCTTTTTGAACCTATAATATATGACAGGTTCAAAAAGCACAAACTCTTATTTGCCGCGAGGTAAAGTCATCTAAGAAAAAAGAAGTAATCGATCGTACTTTGACATGCAAAAAGCAACAAGTCTACTGGGAGTCGAACCCTACATCTCCGGCATGGTAAACCAATCATTAACCGACTGCACTACGCCCTGCTGAAATGTAATAGAAGAATACTAATTATTCATTCACTTGTTGTTGGGGTTGCTAGGTAACGGTAAACAGAACTAAAAGATCGTATTTCTTGATTTTGCTTACAAACGGACGGCTTTACCCGTTCACTGAATAAAGTTTATGGAAATTTAGCACCACTTTCCCATCTCAAATATTGTTTTAATAATCCTAACTTGTTAGATTTAGGTAGGCCGGCTACTGAAGAGTGTGAACGTGCGCAACACTGCCGGCAACAGTTTTGAACGGGAAGGAAGTGATGTGAGGTCAAGGCAGGCTACCAACCAATAAAGTCAAAATTTTGACTTTAGAATCTTAATTACGACTTTATTATAATCTCATAATTATGACTTACCATCTCATAATTATGAGAAAGTATCTCATAATTTCGACTTTTTATCTCATAATTATGACTTTTTATCTCATAATTATGACTTTTTATCTCATAATTTCGACTTTTTATCTCATAATTATGACTTTCTATCTCATAATTTCGACTTTTTATCTCATAATTACGACTTTTTATCTCATAATTATGACTTTTTATCTCATAATTTCGACTTTCCTATCTCATAATTATTACTTTTTATCTCATAATTATGACTTTTTATCTCATAATTATGACTTTTTATCTCATAATTTCGACTTTTTATCTCATAATTATGACTTTGCATCTCATAATTATGACTTTTTATCTCATAATTATGACTTTCTATCTCATAATTACGACTTTGCATCTCATAATTATGACTTAGTATCTGCCAGTTTTTTTCCACCAAGTGGCGGAAACGGGTTTCCATACATTTGTGATTTGCACCCCCATGGTAAAAATTGAAAATGCAATATAATATTGCTTTAATTGCCCCTATCCTCAGATGAGATGTTATGAACTGCACCAAATTTCATGTGTATGATTAACCTTACACCCTCTGGGAGTTTGCCAAGATTTGTGGAATTTCATCCATGGGGGGCTATAAAATAAATGGATTTATGTGTACATTCAGGACTGTATACCCATCGGCCTGTAGATGGTGGTATTAACCCTCTGGCGTCTAAATCCCCCCCTGGGGATTTGAAAAACAGTCCCAAACATCTCAATCTCTACTAGTTTTTGTCCTAGAAACATAATTTATAAGTGACACCATTAGAAACCTTTCATCAACTAGTTTCCAAATGAAGATATAAAAGAGAGTTGCTCTGGGTGCAACAAACATGCAGGAACACACACACACACACACACACACACACACACACACACACACACACACACACACACACACACACACACACATAAATGCACACACACACACGCATACCTACACACAGACGCACCACTACATACACACATGTACATAAAACATTACACAAACACATGCACAAACACGCCCACACGCATGCACACATACACCCTTACACACACACACACACACCTACACACACACACACACACACACACACACACACACACACACATAGCCTGTGTGTGTGGGTGCGTTTATGTGTGCCCATCTGTGTGTTTGCATGTGTGTACAGTATATGTGTGTATGTGCATGTTCTGTGTGTGTTCTCTTTCTTTCTCTCTCTCTCTCTCTCTGTGTCTGTGTGTGTTCTGTGTTATCTGTGTGTATTCTGTGTGTGTTCTCTCTTTCTCTCTCTCTCTTTCTGGGTGTGCAGTTGATTATCCCTTACTTAACACACTTGTCTGTGAGGTTTGTGACACTTTGCATTAATTTCTGTTCTCAGGCATTTGCTCCATTCCTCTGGCCAGTGGGTGGAGTGTGGGCATGACCACAGGCCTTTATCCGACGACACAATTCAGCACACAATCAGAAACGCTTTTGTCAACATCCCCTTTTTGCTCCTTATCCGCTCTGCTGCGTTTCCTGTCACAGACGTCTCCTATTTGAATTTCTAAGACTTTAGCCCTATTCGGACGGAACTTATTTTACAGGGGGATGTAGAGTAATTCAGGTTTATCACATGACCTCTGTAATGTAAATGTCCAATTCGGACGGGATTTGAAATCTCTGTAATTTTATTTGACATGGAAGGAGTAACTACTTTTACGTTCTGCTGCCACATCTTTGTCGCCGTGCACGTGAGACTATGCGTCAGTTGCGTGCAGCATTTTCAGATTTCAAAGACTACACAAGTTGGTTAAACTAGCGAACGTTGGCTTTATGTTATGCCATAAGTACTTTGAAATTGCTAACAATATCATGCCATTAGGCAAACTAGCTAACGTCCTATTTGAAGCTGCACAGCATGTTGTGTTTTCCTTCAGACTATGGTGGAATTGTTTTTAAATCAGGATGTGACGAAATATTACAGACATCTTTACAGAGGGTCGCGTTCGCACGGGATTAATATTACCTATGGTATTTTCTCCGGACCGTTTTACAGAAGGTAAAAGTGGCTGTATATGGCCCCAGCCCAGGTTCGATTCCCGCCCCGTGGTCCTTTCCGGATCCCGGCATAAAAGCCCAAAAAATATACTTTAAAAAAAAAAAAGTGGCTGTATATTTCACCGACATACTCCGTTATGTTTACTGATAAGGCGCGTCCGGACGTGACTAAATTCCCTGGTAATTATTACTTTACCTCATGTCACCCCATAAAACTAATCCCGTCCGAATAGGCCTTTTGAATCAGTGTACCAAATGTATTCCAGTGAGTGGACTGGTGATGCAGCCATGTTGCCCTCTGTGAACTTCTACAGGCCTGGGTCTGCTAGGTATTTTACAAAAAAAAAAAGCTCAATATGATATAGGCTAATATAAAGGTCATGTGTTTTCATATTCAAAACTATAAGTTAAATACAAGGTGTAAAAAGTCTAGTATCATGTTCCTCCTGAAAGAATGACACTTCCCTTTTTCTGTTTTTATATTTCTTGGTATGTTTGCCTTTACACCATACCAGGAAACAAGTGGGAGAGAGAAATGTAGCTGAGGTTTGGTGACCGCTGGTTATAGATTCAAACTCAGATCCCCACGGGCACTAGGACCCATATGTGTCCACTTACACTTCAGCTTTCCCTCCTCCTCATGTTCAGAAGACACTATGTGTCATAGGGTAGTCATGGTACAAGAGGAATAGACACAGCAGAGATGAAGCAAATAAGGGTGTAAAACAACGGGGATTTATTTTAACAATAATGTCCAAATGATCTTTGTGCAAAACAGTGTACAGAAAAGAAGAAACACAAAACGCTAACAAAGCAAAATGCAATGAGTGGAGTAACACATTTGCACACATTGCAGCAGCCCATTGAGTATGTACATCTGGGTGGGGAGGCAATGCCTCTGGTTCCAACTGCTCACTACCTGGACTGATTTTATTCTCTCTCTCTCTCTCTCTCTCTCTCTCTCTCACGCACACACACACACACACACACACACACACACACACACACACCAGGACATGGTACATAAGGCATCATCAAAGTATCTCTGTCTAGGCTACTCTGATGTCTGATGTCAATGTGCGTTGGATAGACAGCTCCACAGTCGCACACACGCACTCACGCACACACACACACACACACACACACACACTGCAATGGGGGCATTCTTCAGTCTGTAAGCCTGGTGGGTCCTGCTGCTCTTTTAATTCCCCTGTCTCTCTTACTTCACCCCAGTATGGCACTTTATTTGTTCACTGCTGCTGTCTGACAACAGGTTGACCATCCGACACATACTAGCATGTTGTTCAGAGCATCCCAGAGGTGCTTACAGTAAACAACAGTCCAGGGCCACCCTGGCCACGAGTAGGCTACACCAGCTCACACCACTGATTTCACGCTGATAGCACACTATTCCAAATGTAGACCTACACACCTAGAGGGGAGCTACACCAGGCGCGTAACTGAAGCGTTCCGTTCGCAAAGTGTATGTTGCAACAATTACAGTAATAATCACTTTAATCAATGGAAGAAGCTACACCAGATGAGACAGTGGCGTGTACAATAATAATAATAAAAAAAATAGACCAGTCTTCTAAAATGAATTTGTACACATCGCGAACGGAACGCTCAGTTACCCGCCTGGTGTAGCTCCCCTGTAAGATTAAGCCACATCTATATGGATGATTTAGAAAAACGGAATCCCAACCCTTTCACCCAGAACTACTCTTTGCTGTAGACACCACACCATTTAATTTCTTCCAGTTATCCTCCCAATGCTCGTCATAAGTACCTTTCCTCTTTCCTACACAGAGCTGTTAAGACTACATGTTTTTTTTTTTTTTTTTTTTTTTTTAAAGTATATTTTTTGGGCTTTTGTGCCTTTAATTCTGACAGGACAGTAGAGAGAGACAGGAAGCGAATGGGTGAGAGAGTCGGGGTGGGATCCGGAAAGGACCTCGGGGCGGGAATCGAACCCGGGTCGCCGGCGTGCGGTGCAGGTGCCCCAGCCAGTTGTGCCACGGCTGGGGCCAAGACTACATGTTTTGAACTCTAAACAGTTGCGTCTTCTCGTGAATCACATCTCCCTTTATTTCTGCCAAGCTGATGCCACAATGGACTCTTCCCTTTTGCGTATATGATAAAGGGTCACCTCACACATCATTGTGTGACTTCTTGTTTTTGTTGTTGACCCCTCTAGAGGGCGCCATCGAGCTACACCAAGTGGCTCACAACTTCACTCTCTATAGGCTACTCTGATGTGTGAAGTCAATTAGATTATGTTTTGTTTCTCATTCATCTACACACAATGCTCATGTACTCCACAAAAATTTGGCGTGCTTTCTATTTTTTTAATTAAAGACTGAAATATCCCATTTACATAAGTATTCAGACCCTTTGTTATGATGATTTGCATTGAGCCCACTGAGCATCAAACAGGCTAATAGGCTAACTGGAAAAAACACCATGCCAATCTCTAGCTACAGTGAAGGTAATGATGTGGGGCTATTTTAATTCCAAAGGCCAAGGTAACTTTATGAGGATGCATATCCTGGATCCACAAAATAGCTGGCCTTTAAAAATAAAAACATATATAAAAAAAATACTCCCGCTCCTATGGGAATTTAACATAAGGGTAAAATACTTCCTTCCCCCTAGCATTTAAGGAAGAAAATGTGTGTCCTTAGCGGTTTGATTTTTACTCATTTTTTTTAAACTAAGGCATTAAGATCAATTGTCTAATGATGATTTTATATTCCTCTTTTTAGGCAACTTAAGCGTGGTATCAAATACATGTTCTCCCCACTGTTTATACGGTATATGAGCTTGAGTCATTAATTTTGCTTGGTTATCTATTGGCTGCTGTGGGATGGCCAAAACCAACAGAGAGCTGAATGGAAAGTGCATGAATGTGTAAATATATATTTGTCTTGCTTGGTGCTCATTAGCGACAAACAGTAAACATTAGTCTTTATCTACTGCTCACTGGTAAATAGGCCATAAGGTTTATAACTGGGCACATGCAAACAATATAGGCAAGTGGGGCAAAACTCAGTAGTGCCTTTGGGGTATCCGGTACAGCATGCATGCAGCGCGTGTCTGTCCCTACCCAATGTCCCTCCATGGCTGTGGAGTACTGCTCATGCCATCAATCAGGCTTGGTTATCCATCGGCTGAAGTGGGAAGACTACAATCACTGCTCACCACTACAGTGAATATAAAGTTTAAGGTTTTTTTAACCATAAACTTTGTGAGTAATAAATCCACTGACTAATGTTGGAATTAGGCATTGATGGATATATTTAATCCAAAAAGGTTTACATTACACTGAATATGTAAGATAGTATGATTACAAACTGAGATGTAAATGTTCTTTAGCCAATAACACCCATGTGGCACACAAATCTATAAATCATTCACATTCATGACCACAGTATTTGCAGCATGTACAGTAACTACTGACCCTTCATTGTTGCATCGTCATCATATACAATAGAATACACATAATCATAAAATCATTCTAATAGTTCAACAGAGTCATATGGGCGCAGTCTAGCTATTTTAGAAAAGTGTGTAGTGTGTGTATTTCATGAGAAGGTCCATCTTTCATGCATACTTAGCTGTGACAAAAATCCAGCAGAAATAGCACCTTTAGTATTGTTCTATAAGCAGGACAAATCACAGGACAAAATCTCGCTGTGGCTGCTTGGATGTCACTCCACTGTTTGGAATACAGTACTTCAAAAACGTGGGTCAAGAAGATTTTGATACTATCCCACTAAACATTAGACGTTTGATAGATGTGCAGATCATGTCCACCCCATTTGGACGTCAATAGGACTAGGTAACCTTTTTTGGATGCTATACAGAGGTCCTGTGGATGTCAATACGGCACGTTAGAAAAAAAAGACGTCATCTGGCGTTACAGTCTAAACTTGGACGTCGAAAATACATCTCTTTGCACAGTGGAATACTTGAAATATAGGCTAAATATACAGTAGCCTAGGGCCTTCAGTTGGATCTGGCATTGCATTCACCTCTTCCTTCACATACAGCATCTGAAAAGGTAAATAATGAAGTCATGAGATATTGTTCACCATTAAATATGGATCAGATTGCATAGGCTATACAGTGATATTACACTGCAATTCGATTGGGACTGCTGTGCTTCCAGTGAGTGCATTTTTAGCGTGCATGTCCAATATATTTGTTTTATCTCCCTCAACAATGGAATTCTCTTCCCTGATTGGCTGATGGGGTGGCCATTAACTTCGTATAACCTGCCAGATGCCCGCTTGACAACGGGAGAGATAGAACTAACGACTGGCTTTTGGCCGTAGCAACCAGCCATTTAGAACTAACGACTGGCCTTTGGCCATAGCAACCATCAATTTTAGAACTAGTAACGGCAGTTTTGTCCTGCAAGTAGAAAGTTGATATGTGGCGGAAAGTAGTCCCACAGTCAAGACAGTTTTAGCGATGTTAACGGACGCAACGGTGGAATAAAACTATGTTCTAAATATACAGGTTGTGAATACAAACGGGAGATAAGCGGGATAACGGCCTTCGCACGTCGCCGGAGTTCTAGACCTCCACCTAGCCATTATTTCCATCGAACCGGTCACCTCGTCGGCCGTTATCCCTTACAAGCCTGGGAGAGAGAGTTCTGGCAAAGGATTCTAATCGGAATTGTGATGTCATAATCACAATGTTAAGTCTATGGGGAATTTTTTATAGTTTTAATCAGAGCCATATAAAGAGAGAGTTGCGACAACCCGGGTACAGAAAATTCGGTTTGTGACGTGGTTCGTGTAACTTCAAGTAGTTCAAATCATATTCAAATAGTTCCCGGAAGCAATTTTGACTGTTCGTTAGAATCATAAAATAACCGTCTTTTACTGTCTGTTAACGAGTGTTCGATCCTAACTTCCGGGAACTATTGTTGAGAAAATATGGAACCTTAGCGTCAATGGACTCTCTCTTTATATGGCTCTGGTTTTAATTAAATAGTTTTAAAAAGTTTCAAAGTTGAACAATATATAGCTGAAGTCACCTAAGTGAGATCTACGCGACACAGTTTGAATGAAGTTTCAAAGTTAAACCGTTGAAGCCGCATTAAACGCATAAATTCGTTAGAAGAAAAATAATAAGAAGAATAGTTGGAATAACAATAGAGTGCATTTTTCATGCACTCTAATAAGAAGAAGACCGAGGAAGAACAGTAGTTTTTCAGATCTTCATGCACTCTAATAACTAGAAATGCAATTCCAAGGAATTACCAGTGCATGAAATTGCAAAAAATGTAGATGTGGCTACTAAGGTGTAGCTAGGGTAAACATGGTGGTTGCATAGTTTAAAGAGAGTTGATAGTGTTAAGGTAGACATTTTAAAGCTTAAACATTCCTGTTCTAACTTAACTAATGATTTCTAACAGGTATTCTAAAATGTTAACTATGCTAACAGTGCTAACAAGGTTGATAAGTTAACTTAGCTGATGATTTCTAGCAGAAATGCTAAAAATGCTAACTATGCTAACATTGCTAACTATGTTTACAATGCTAACCACGTTGATTAGCTAACTTAGCTAATAATTTTAGCAGTTGTGTTAAAAATGCTAACTATGCTAACAATGCTAACCAGGTTGATTAGCTAACTTAGCTAATCATTTTTAGCAGTTATGTTAAAAATGCTAACCATGCTAACAATGCTAACTTGCTAGTGAGGACTTTTATTTTGAAACATTAGTTGCTAGGGTATCCATGGTGCCCACTATCAGGAATAAAGAAGTTACTGTAGTATAATCATGTTGGTTGCTATAGAAACTGTCAAAAACGCTTAATTTTAATGGTTGCTATGTTGGTTGCTAGGTACATGGAGGTTTCATTTAGTTGACTTGAGGCATAGTTGATGATAACTGACAGTTGGAATGGTTGAACAGTTAAATAGTTGAGTAGTTTCAGCGGTTAAATGATTTAATAGTGTATTATTGCAGTGAGGACTTTTATTTTGAAACAGTTGTGGACAGAGGAAACAGTTTCACAGGATATGTAGTCTTCACATAGAGATTGTATGCTTAAAGCCTGAGAGAGAGAGAGAGAGAGAGAGAGAGAGAGAGAGAGAGAGAGAGAGCTGCTGCATGTGGAGCTGGCCACCTGGCATAAGATTCTAATTGCCCTATTATGATGTCATAATCGCAATGTTAAGTCTATGGGGAAATTTTAATAGTTTTTATTTCATAGTTTAAAAAGTTTAAAAGTTACAAAGTTGAAAAGTCATAGCAACTTGGTCCAATAGAAGACCTACGTTACAAAGTTTGAATGAAGTTTCTAAGTTAAACGGTTGAAGAGAAATTGCGGTTAGAAAAAGTGGTAAGCGGAAATATAATAACTAGAAATGCAATTCCAAGGAATTACCAGTGCATGAAAATGCAAAAATAGATAGATAATGTAGATATGGCTACTAAGGTGTAGCTAGGGTAAACATGGTGGTTGCATAGTTTACAGAGAGTTGATAGTGTGAAGGTAGACAGTTTAAAGCTGAAACATTCCAGTTCTAACTTAACTAATGATTTCTATTCATGTTAAAATGTTGATTAGCTAACTTAGCTAATGATTTCTAGCAGTTACGTTAAAAATGCTAATTATGCTAGCAATGCTAACTTTACTAACAATGCTAATCAGCTTGATTAGCTAACTTAACCAATGATTTCTAGCAGTAATGCTAAAATGGCTAACTATGCTAACAATGCTAAATTTGCTAACAATGCTAACCAGGTCGATTAGCTAACTTAGTTGATGATTTTTTACCGTTATGCTAAAAATGCTAACTATGTTAAACTGGCCAAACAGTCCATTCCCCGGTGCAGTATTCGGCAGCCTTTGACTGCTACTCACACGTTCGGTTTCGTCCACATGCCCTAGGCATGGCAGATGGTTGCTCCATTTGTTTGGTGCAGCGTTGATGTGGGGCCTCAGACCCAGCGCGCAATTCCCGGTTCCTTAGGACATCTTGGGCCTAGCCCCGCGCTCGCCTCCCAGTCCGTCGTGAGGCGCCGTCACCGACGTGGTCCAGTCCACTCACCTGCCCGTCCGGCCGTTCCGTGGGGACCTCTTATCCTGTGTGTGTCTTCTCTGCCGCGTCCAAAGGACGATGTGTTTAAAGGGGTAAGGGCTGTGGCCAATTTGCCAATCACCGCCCCTGCTGACATGCATATCACACCTGCAACTCATTCATACTGATTAAAACAGTCCATTGTTTCCCATAGACCTCTGAAGTTCGCCTACAAAAAAGCCACCATCTTTGCCCAAATAAGGAGATCCGGCATCTTGAGATTTTTTCTATGGGAAAATAACATGGGGATTTTCAATTATCGCACCTGTTAAACTCTCGCGGGGATGATGACATTGGAAATGCAGACGTTTTTCACTAGCCTACACAGTTTTGTCCACTGCCGTCTAGTGGATACTGTGATCTTCGGTAGGTGAAGACGGCACACTTTGATCTTTGCTACCCCAGAGCTAACTTACCATGCAACTTGCCATAGGCAGTTAGCTTCAATTAACTCGCGGATCTCCTTATATGGGCAAAGATGGCAGCTTTGGATCCTTTTTGTAGGCGAACTTCAGAGGTCTGTGGGTGCCTCATATGCAACGTTTATACGTCCTCCCTCGCTCCTCTGGCCTCGATCCTCACTGATCTACATAAAGAAAGATAGAGGACGGGATAGACTATCCCATTGTTGCCGCCCCATCATTCTTTATGTAGATCAGTGAGGATCGAGGCCCGAGGAGCGAGGGAGGACATAAACGCTGCATGAGAGGCACCTTATTAGTTTCCTGGGCAGCCATCTTGTTCCAGGCGGTGTCCCTCAATTTGCCACAGGTTTAGTTCCCTCCCAAGTCACCTTGAGACACATACCTCTATACAGGGGGTCAAGGCCGTGTTGATTAGCTTCGGCAAGTTAGCAAGCGCCATTTTAAAGTATGGCGCCTCATGGAGCATTTAGAACCAGCTCCGTGCACGAAAATCCGTGTTGGGCACGAGCTCTCATGCGCGTACATGTTGGTGGACGGGTACCTACAGCCAATCATTACTCCGTGCGACACGCCACTGGACTCAGGTGTGCGTTCCCGAGCAACTTTTTCTGCTTGTTGTTACGCGGCAAGCAAGGTATGTGCATTATCGCCACCCTCTGAACTGGAGGATGACTCTGTTTTTCCAGAATGTCCAATAGAAATCAATGTAGGTCCATGCGTCATTTCCAGCCTTGGAACTTTGCGCATGGTCAGAGCCGACTGGCGCTGGAACCGAGCTCCTGTGTTCAATATGGCGTTGGCGAAAATTGGCCGGATTTACTAGCCTAGCATCAGCCATTCATTTGAATGAGGGCGGGACTTAGTCACTCTCTTCAGTTATATATAATACCTCCATGCCTCTATACATACAGACGGCATCTCGTCATAGTCGTGGTTACCGCCCCCAGTTACCGTGTTAACCATGGCTGAAACACCCCCCGTGGGGGAAAACATTTTGTTTTCTGCTAGCGAGTTAGCCCATTGACTTTCATGTGTGATGTTAGCATGTTTTCCCCCACAGAGGGGGCGGTAACCTTCTAACCGTCTGTATCTATGGTATGCTTTGTGTTACATGCAAGATCAAAATCTCAGCGAATTCAGATGAAATGTTACTTACCACCTTGCTTTTATGGAAACAGCTCCACAATTCAATTCAATTCAAAGAACTTTATTTTTCCGTTAGGAACTTCACATGTGGAGAAGCAGCACATACCTTCACATACATACATACACACACACACACACACACACTCTAAAAAATAATAATAAATACAATACATAAAATACATAAATACATAAAAGAAGACTAAGAGTGACTGTTCAACAGTCTAATGGAAGCAGGCACAAAGCTAGCCAGGGCTCTGTTTGTTCTGAGTGGGAGGGATCTGAGTCTGTGTCCTGAGGGCAGGGGGCAGTACTGACTATGGAGAAAGTGAGTGTCTTTGGATATGCATGTTGCTTTTTCCACAGTTCGTCTTTTGTATATGCTGGAGAGTGATTCCTGTTGTTGGCCAATTATTTTACCACTTAGCTTTATTATTCTGTTGAGTGGATTCAGGTGAACACTGGACAGTGCCCCAAACCAGGCTGTGATGTTGAAGGTGATTATGGACTCAATGAAACATCTGTAGAAAGCTGTCAAAACTGATGAGTGGACCTGAAGTCTACGGAGTTTTCTGAGGAAGAATAGACGTTGCTGGCATTTGGAGTAGATGATGTCTGTGTTATGATGGAAGTTCAATTTATGGTCAATCATTGTCCCAAGGTCCCTGTATGTATCAACCCTCTCTATAGGCTGGTTGTTGACAGTTAGAGTGGGGATGGTGGTGGGGGCCTTACAGAAGTCAATTAGTAGTTCCTTGGTTTTTGATATGTTGAGGTCCAGAGAATTATGTGTGCACCAGTCTGCGAAGGAGGCCAGCTCAGACTGTAGTTGATCATATGAATTGGTGGGGTCCATAATAACAGTGTCGTCAGAGTACTTGATGTATGAGATGTCTGGGTTAGTGCTCTGACAATCGTTAATGTAAAGTGTGAATAAAACCGGTGAGATTACAGAGCCCTGTGGAGCGCCTGTGGAGATCAACTTATCAGAGCTGAGATGGCCATTTACTCTGACTCTCTGATGCCTTTCTGTCAGAAAAGACAGAACCCAGAGAATGAGGTGGGGATTGACCTCCATCTGGAGAAGCTTTTGGCCCATCAGATGGGGTTGCACAGTGTTGAAAGCACTGGAGAAGTCCACGAACACCAGCCGGACAAATGACTTGGGCTTTTCCAGGTGAGTGTAGGCTCCATGGAGCAGCGTCAGTATGGCATCATCCATCCCCCTCTGCCGCTTGTATGCAAATTGGAGTGGATCGGTGTACATACTGACCTCCTCCTGCAGCTGTGAGAGCATTAACCTCTCAAAGCTTTTCATGACCAAGGATGTTAAGGCCACTGGGCGGTAGTCATTGTCGCAGGTGGGGTTGCTCTTCTTTGGCACGGGGCAGGGGGCAGATGATGGATGATTTCCAGATTGAAGGGATGGAGTGTTCTGTCAGGGAGCGGTTGAAGAGGTCTTAATCTTCAAATTTAACTTCATCTGTCACATATTACACAGGAGAATGTGAGGTAAGTGAAGTAACCAGACATACAAGTACAGTTAAATTCATAAGTCAAAAGTCATAAGTCATATAACCTTTAGAGATTTTGAACAAAACTGTGCATGAAACTATTATTGAATTAGTGGACATGACCAGTATGGATTTAAAAAGTAGTTAATTACCTTTAGGATTTCCCTCTGTCCCTCCATTCAGTGGACACTCTTCCTTTTCCTCTTCCTCTTCCTCTTGGTGGACTGACAAGATACAGAATCACTCATGTAATTGCAGGCAATCAGACATGTGAGGATTCTTGGTTTCAATATTACTAATGGCATACAGCACATTTACACCACAAGCTGAATATGAAAGTCATGTATTTAAATACCGTTGTTTGGTAAGAGCTCAAATCCATTTTGTTGTTGAGGTTGTTGATCCTGCGGATGCAGCCTTCTTGTATTTCTTGCTGCAATTGCATGTGTGATGTCAGTCATTCAAAATACACATCCAGAAACATCAACAACATCCACAGTAACTTCATTATTGATGTTTGAGAAGGACGTTAATACATTCCGAGGGCTGAGGACCAAAGGGGCGTAAGTGACATTTTGGTCAAAATTTAGATATCACCTGAAAGCTCTTGATGAGCTCTTTCTAGCTGACAAAATTATAGAAGTAGAATATTTACAAATATAAAGTTATTGAACAAAAAGCAAAAGTCTTTAACTGTGAACATATAGAAGCAGTTAGATTTGTTTTGGCTCTCCTGTAAAGTTGGTGAAATGTCACTTACGCCCCTTTGGTTCTCAGCCCTCATTCATTAGTTACATTAAGATTTAATAATGCATTTTAAATATCAATCCTTCATTATTGATGTTTGAAGTTTGTATGAAACAGTCAAAAATCACACTGTGGTATGTAGGTAATTTTTCTATGGCATTTCACTGGCAAGCAAATGCAAGTTCTCTCTGTGATTAACTTCTATATATCTAACAGCTGCATTTGTCAGTGTGTGAAAGACCATGCCCACCAACCTCTCCTTTTCTTGTACAGTACAACACCAACACCAACTCCAAATGCTAAAAGCACAAGAACAGCTACAACAGGTCCCTGTATTTTTTCCCAGTTAGATTCTGTATTTCCTGCAAAGTAAAAGAATATCTCTCAATGTAAAATACCAGGAATGTCAGCATTTAAAACAAACTCTGTTGCTGAATGTGTAACATGGGGTTTGTCCTATCAGGAGCAAGTACAGTGAACCACTGTCATAGAAGTGTAGAAAAATGACAAAATGACTTTACAGGAATCAAGGACTCTTATATGTAGAGATAGAGATGAAAGTAACAAATTCATTTTGACGCAACTACTTTTGACATACAATAAATACATGAAAAAATCTGGCTTGGACTGAATTACTGCATCTGAATGCCATGGTATTCCAAGTAGAGGCTTAGTGAAGTTAAGTGTCCATATATATGGCTTTATTTTGCAAAAATAATGATGCCATAGGAATCCTCTATTGATATTCCATTCAGGCATTCAAGATTTGACATGCACTTGTAACCCCACATCAAAGCATAGTGTATCATGCTACAAATACAGAACACAAACAAATATAGAATGTGCTATAAATAGAAAAAAATAAAGAATGTGTTATAAGTCCACAACACAACAGTTAACATAAAGTGTCCCTATGGCTTTATTTGCATAATACTGATGCCATATTAAAGCACTGCAAATACACAACCTAATATAGAACGTGCTCTAAATACAAACACAAACCAAAAACCACATATAGAATGAATGATAATAATGATTTCACAACACAACAATGCAACCAAATGGACAAACACTCTGTTCGGTCTGTTCTCACAACTGAAAACAGAATGAGAAACAAACACACAAAGCTCAAAGAAACGGGACAAACATGCTAGAAAGGCCCATACCAAATGCATCAAGACTAATGTGTGTTTTAGAAGCATGAAGAAAAGTCGAGTAAAGAGTATTTTACAAAAAAAGCAAACAATATTTCTATAGCACATTTTAATGTGCTATAGAGACCTTGTCTTCCAGCTTCTCAACATCATCTCTACTTGCTCTGTATTACAGGACTGGCTATTGGCTAGTGGGGGTACACTGCATAAGAGGAAGGCGGGGAGGGGATAATGGAGAAATGCTTTATGCTAGTCAACACGCTGACACACATTAGGGAACCCAGTGGGGACAACAGCATTATACAACAATATGTAGTGTTGGTAGACACCTTACAGCATAACTAACTACTACTAAATGGCATGCAAACCCCCCACACCCTACATTACCTGAGGACTGCTCCCTCCTTGTGGGTTTGCAGGAAAGACAAGTGTATTATCATATATAAATAATTTGAAGACACAACTAAAACAAGCCTACATGCAGAGAACATACCTAATGACTTTAAAAACAATACTGACACCAATTACTGCTGCATTGGTTTGCGTTTTGTGTAAGTTAAGTAATACAAATAATTAGACTCAACTGTAACACCCACATGTAACAACTTCATAATGTAAAAAAACTGCTCTTTTCTGCTTGGCCTCCAGCAAAATGTGATGAAAGTAAGTGCAGATAAAAACACAACGGCTGTGTATGCAGCATTGCAGAAAGTGATACATAAGTACATATATGCCAAATTTCACAACTATTTCACATATGGTTCCATTTTATTTGTTCTGGTGACCATTTTTGACATACACTCTTACAAATCTGGAATTTCACTAAATTACCCATTACCTTTGCAGGTAGTTACATTAAATGTATTCATTTAGCAGACACTTTATCCAAAGTGGTAATGGGGAGCCTGCATGCCTTGATGAATTAAACAGTAGGTGCAGCAACTTTGCAAGGATCATTTCAAAGGAACATCAAATTGAAAAGCACTGCTTACCTGGTTATGGTTATTGCTATTTGGCAGACACGCAGTATCACACAGTTATTTCTGAAAACGTAGGCCAATGTGGATATGTTGGAAAACTCCGGTTTCACTTTCACTTTCATCAAGGTAAAACAGCATGTTTGCGTGATGTTGTTCCCGTTTGTTTGAAAGAGCTCTGGGTTAAGTGCCTTGCTCAAAGGCAAACGGTGGAAGCTGGGAATTCAACCCAAAACTTTACAGGCTACTGCATGCTAGCCCAGCTTGACAATGCTACCCCTGCCCCAATCAAAAGTTAATGTAACTTTGTAATGCAATTTCACTTATTACTTTCTGGAATTTTTGAAGGACTCTAAATATTGTATACTTAATGGAAGGTTAAATCCTGAAAGTGACAACTTTACTTCTATTTCTGTAAGAGGTAAAGCTGTTGTTGACTACATAGTGACACCTCATGTCGATTTGAAAACATGTCTTGGTTTCAATGTTTATTCCCCTTCCGAGCTTGCTGATAGGATTGGTCCAGAAAGTTTTAATTTGATTGATGACCATAGTAGACTCCCTGACCATTCTGTTCTCTGTTTACGTTTTCAAACGGGGGAGGTAGTTAATATTCAGAATAATGTTGACTGTTTACAGCATGCAAGAAAACGAGACAGGAATTACCCTGTTGATTTTCTGTCTTCAAAGATGTGTTGCAAGGCCCTATTGGAGGTAATATGTGAATTACAGATTGTGCAGGAAAATCAGGAAAAGATGGACCAGTGTTATACCAATCTCTGTAATCTTTTACATGTTGAGATGGATAAATATTGTCCTGTTAAAAAAAGGGGCTCTACAAAGAAATATTATAGAGCTAAACAACCATATTGGAATAATGAATTGAATGAGTTATGGTTGAAGTTGCGTTCTGCAGAGAGAATATTTCTTAAAAGTGGTCCTGGGGAACCCTGGAAGAAGAGAGCCCTGCATAGTGAATTCACACAATGTCAGGCTAACTTCGATAGAAAGCTCAGGTTCTTCAAAAGAAGGTTTAAAAGAGGCCAAGCTCTCAAATTAGAACAGTTACAAACTGGTAATCCTCAGCAATTTTGGAGGGAAATACAGAAGTTAGGTCCAAAAAAGAAGACATTAATACCTATGGAGGTCTTACTGGAAAGTGGTGGATCTTCTTTTGAATGTGGTCAAATATTATAAAAATTGGGAAAAAGATTACAGTGAATTATATGCGTATAGTAGTTCCACTTTATTTGATGATCATTTCTTAGAAGAAACTTGTAAAGTAAAATTTGAGATGGAAACTGGGATGAATACTATATACTATCAAAATGAGATATTGAATAGTGATATTGCATTGGATGAGGTACTTAAAGTGCTAGACAAAGCAAAAGAAAATAAAGCCGTGGGCATTGAAGACCTTCCTAACGAGGTACTTAAGAACCCTAACTTGTGTAATGTCCTACATTATTTGTGTCACATATGTTTTCAAAATGGTATTATCCCATCCAAGTGGAATAGATCAATTATCAAACCCATCCCAAAATCTATAAAAGATGACCCTAGAGTCCCGTTGAATTATAGAGGGATTAGTCTGATCAGCACAGTCTATAAAATTTACTCAGGTGTCCTTAACAACAGACTTAATACGTTTTTGGAGGTTTATGGAGGGTTGGTAGATGAACAGAATGGTTTTAGGAAAAACAGGGCCTGTATTGATCATATTTATGTGTTATCTTCTGTGGTAAGAGCTCGTCTGGACAAGGGTAAAAGTACTTTTACCTGCTTTGTTGACTTCAAAAAGGCGTTTGATTGTGTTAACCGAGATCTTTTGTTGTTTAAATTACTTTCATTTGGTATCAATGGAAAATTCTACAATGCTATAAAAGCCCTTTACAAAGACCCCATTGCTTGTGTACAAATAAATAATTTAAGAACGGATTGGTTCTCAACGCCTTGTGGGGTGAAGCAGGGAGACTTACTCTCCCCTTCCTTATTTGCTTTTTATATAAATGATTTAGCTCAAGAAATTAAACAGGGTAATATTGGTGTGCCAATTGAGGACATTAATCTAAGTATTCTGCTTTATGCAGATGACATTGTTTTGATAGCAGAAAATGAAATTAATCTACAAAATATGTTGAATATTATGAGTTCATGGTGTAGTAAGTGGCGTCTTACTATTAACAGCGAAAAAACACAAGTTGTTCATTTTAGGGAAAAAAATGAATTACAGAGTATTCATACATTTCAGTTTGGCCCTGTGCCCTTAAAGTATACTCGTTGTTATAAATATCTTGGTTTTGTCTTTGATGAAAATATGAAGTTTACAGAGGGAAGGAAAATACTATCAGAGTCTGCTGGAAGAGCATTAGGTGCTGTGTTAAGTAAAATGAAAGGATGCACAGATCTTGGGTTTTCCACATTTACACAACTGTATAAATCTTTGGTTGACTCTGTTTTGTTTTATGCTGCAGGAGTTTGGGGCTTTGATGAGGTACTTGACTGTAACACTGTTCAAAATCGTGCTTTAAGGTGTTTTCTTGGTGTGCATAAATATGCAGCAAAGGTAGCTGTCAATGGGGATGCAGGATGGGATCCATGTATTGTAAAACAAAGGTGTGAAATGGTGCGATTGTGGAACCGTCTTGTCAGTCTGCCAGAGGAAAGGGTAACTAGGAAAATCTTTAATTGGGACAGAGCAAGGCATTACCCCTGGTCTAGAGAAATTTCAATAACATTGTCTGCGTCTGACTTGCATATGATGTTTAGAAATAATTTACACTGTAATATAAATGTGGTCAGACAAAGATTGTTAAGTAAATATGAAGAGCAATGGAAACAGGATATATGGAAGAAGCCAAAACTTAGAAATTATGTGCAGTTTAAGAATGATTATGTTACAGAACCTTATATTTCACTTAAGCTAAAGAGAAGGCAGAGGTCCCTCTGTGCTCAATTGAGAACTAGCACCTTACCTCTGGCAGTGGAAGTGGGTCGATTTAAAGGTATACCAGAACATTTGCGTTTGTGTGAATTCTGTGATCTCCAGGTGGTGGAAGATGAATTTCACTTTGTTTTTTATTGTCCCTTATACTGCAACCTAAGGAACTCATTGTTTGAATCAATTCAGTTGAAAAATCCTGATATATTTTGGCAATATGAAGGAGAGATTTTGTGCTGGCTGTTTGAATATGATGTTTTTGCTTTGGCAAAATTTGTAGAAAAGGCCTGGTATTTGAGGCAAAGTATTCTGTACCCAGTCTGATAAGTTGTCTTTCTCTGTATTCATTTTTTTTGTGGTTTAGTTATATTATGTTGGGTATCTCTGTATATTGTATATGGAGATAGTTTGTATAATTATTGATTCAGTGTCTAATAAGCCCATGTGGGCTGGGCACCAAAAAAAAAAGGTGTTTGACACTTAAATAAACAATATCAATCAATCAAAAATATTACTTCCCACAAATAGTTATTATTGTAATAATCATTATGTTGGTTGTGGGCAACAGTTATCATATTTGTGGGAAACTTATGTTGGTGGGTGTTACACTTAACCATCATGTTTTAAACATGACACCAGGGCATGCTCAATCCCATAACGTTTGTTAACCAACCTGAGATTGAGTAGTCTGTCTCTGAGACACTCTCGGTCTTCCAGCTCCCTGAGTCACTGGAGCAGTTGTAGATGACATCCAGGTGTGGACTCCTCTCTAGAACCCAAACTGGACCAGACATCTTTCCCCCTTTGTTATCAGTCCAGCTGACCTGAGTGTTTTCATCATTCACCCCTGTGCAGTTTAGGGTGCAGCTGGTGGAGTTGCAGTGTTTTGTAATCCTGAGCTCCAACATAGCATCTGCAAAAAAGACACACACACACACACACACACACACACACACACACACACACACACACACACACATTCATTATTTACTAATGAAATGAAATGTAAGATACAGAAAACGATTAGAGCCCCAACAACTGAAGAAGTTAAAATCCCTGTTGACAGTGTAAGTACTGTACTGTCAGTGTCTGCTTTCATAAGGCTTAGTAGTTCATAGTTTATTTTCACTACTTAGAAATACAAACAATTTGTGATTGTTAATCAACAAAAGGAAAGAATGTTAAACTCACCACGGACAATGAGTTGATATATCCCTTTATTGATGTTATTCAACTTGAATGCATATAGGCCACTGTAATTTGCTAGAAGATCTGAGATGGTTAGAGACAGAGTTTCGTTGTCAAACTTCATGTTCTTGTAAGCGGTCTGATGCGTTTCTTCATCTCTGTCTGCAATGACAGTGTTATTGAGTGTCCATTGCGCAATCTGGCCCTGTACATTCTGTGCTTTTGCTTGTAGGGTGACGGACTGTCCTTTAACACCATAAACAGGATCAGCATCTGTAGAATTAGAGTATTTTAAAAATGATCAAATACATAAAGTATATAGGCTAGTAAGTTGTTACACTTGAAAACATTTGAACATACTGTAAAATTTGCATCACTGTGAAATCTGAAATGCAATGTGGAACAAAGATTAAGTTTATCCTAGAACCATTGGAAATGTGAGCATCCTGAAAAATGTGTTCTAAATAAAAAGGGTATTTCTGATTGTCTGTAACTCAGACTAAAATGTATAGGGCAAACCCCCTAGTTGTATGGACTGCTTTAGTACTCACCGACTACAATAAGGGTCAAGAGATTAGTGGGACCTTTGTAATTAATGTCAACTGAATAATCTCCACTAAAATCTGGCTGGAGACTTGAGATGGTCAGGGCCCAGGTGTTCATATCCAGTGTAGTTTTGGAGTTGAAGATGCCATAGTAAATTGGTTTCTCAACTCCTTCCTCCCATTCTGCAGCGATGTTCCCGTTGTGTATCCAGATGACTGAGGTGACATCTATCTCCACAGACAGCTGCTCCACTGTAAACACCTTGGACCAGCCTCTCTTAGCAATATCTGAGATGGCTGGGGAAAGGGTGGAGTAGAGAAAGTATCATTGTAACCACACTGTTACATAAAGTTGGAACTCACTAGTTGGAAATGGAATTCTAAAAAAGCTTTGCACTCATTAATGCTGCTATTCACTGTTTGTATGAACAAAATGTGAGTTTATCAATAAACTGGCTGTACCGTGGAGTATGCAGTGTTCTGGTTCCTTGATAACTACTCTAAAGACATTAGCCTACTAAAGATGAATGCTATTATACTCTTTGCATTATATTCCACTGTTTTAGTGTTGGTTAAAACTAAACTCATGAATACTATGACCTTACAAGATAAAAAAAAAAGCGAAACATTTTGTCTTTACCTTGAGCTTCCTGGCGGCCAGATAGAAGACAAAATATACAAAATCTAACAACTAGTGGAAGCATTGGTCTTGCTACGGCAACAGTCACAGATTCCTGTACAGAAAAAATGAAAAGTTAGGGCTGTCCCATTTCTCTAACCATATTACATTACAATTACATGACATAGTCTAGTTCTGAATGAAACACATCCGCGTGTTGAAATACTCATTCCGAGTGATAGCCTAATCCAGTTTTACTAATTGAATCAAGGAAGGTAAGCATAGGGGGGAAAGGAAAAGAGTGTTGTCACATTTACTTTAAACCACAAAACATTACATTAAACAAACTAATGTGTTTTGTTCAAACACAATGTTTTTACGTTGAACTGACATATTTTGCCACAGTAATCAATTCATCCAACAGAATGTTAGATCAATGTGAAGCACCACTGAACCAGTAAAGCAAATGAACACATGCCTAATGCCTTGGTGTCACCTTTTTGTGGGCAGCCGTGGTGTAGTCCTACTGGTTAGGGCTTCAGGCTTGTAACCGGAGGGTTGCCAGTTCGATCCCCGACCAGTCCACCACGGCTGAAGTGCCCTTCAGCAAGGCACCTAACCCCTCACTGCTCCCCGAGCGCCGCTGGTTGGGCAGGCAGCTCACTGCTCTGGGTTAGTGTGTGATTCACCTCACTGTGTGTGAGCTGTGTGTGTGTTCACTAATTAGGTTAAATGCAGAGAAACAAATTCCCCTCACGGGATCAAAAAAGTATATATTCTATTCTATTCTTCTATTCTTTTCAGTGGGTTCCCATGAGCCTTTGCAAGAACACTGAGATAATCATGCAGCTAGATTGCCAAACGTTTTCACATGAGTTTCGTAAAAAGAACCATGCTTACAGACCAATAGAATTTGGAGCCTAAACAAGGAGCGATCGCCTCCTCGACAAACTGCAAGGCTATAGCAGATAGGGACACTGGGAAATATGACTGTTTTCGATCAAACTGTCAGTCAAACAACGATTCTTATGCGATATTATGACTATGAAAATGTTACATAGGGTCTCTTTAAACTACCCAAAGCCAGAACACCTCATTCCACTCTGTTATAGCCTACTTTCATGCCGGCAGGCCTAACAATTTAGTCTCCACTGTGGACGTAGGCCACACTGCTATTCAATTCCTGTAGGCTAATGAAAATAGGTAACATGTGTATTATTACGTTCAAGTAGGCTACATGACATTGCTGTCTGGCAAAACAATGTTAGTCTTCAGGTGATCTAGCTATAACAGAGCATTCCCCACAACTTCTTGGGCTCAAACAACACAGATAGGCCTCGTTAGACCCCAACAACATGGGCTCACGTTCAAATTCGTTCATTGTTTCCCTCCCGGGAGCTCAAATAGCCTTAAGGGCCGTTCACACCAAGAACGATAACGATAACGATAACTATAAATAAATATCGCTCTCGTTAATATGAATGACAACGTTCACACATTTACTATAACGATAACGCCAAGAACGATATCGTTGATCACTTTCAGAGCGATTTTGAGAACGATAAAAAGCTAACAGCCAACCCATAATATTCTAGCCATCACATTCATTAGCCTGGCATAGCCATACGTAAGCTTCCGCTCAATTTTCATTTCCCTTCACCGTTACAGGTATCTGTACGATATTAGTCAAGGGTGGTACAACCAAGCTACACATTCATTAACATGAGGAGAGACTTTACTTATCGTTGGCCAGTGTGGACGCTTTTATCGTTATGGTTTTAGTTATCGTTCTCGTTCTCGTTCTCGTTCTCGGTGTGAACAGCCCTTTAGCCTACATAGACTATAGGGAGGGAAAGTAATCTCATCGCCATCTAGTGGTTGCGTTCCTAGAGGCTAGCGGGAGGGGATGGGATTTTCTTTTAGAAAAAATATATCTCGGCCCACGATGGGAAGTTAGTTAAATGCCTTCAGTATGCTATGCATGTAGGTCAGCTCTATTGCTTCCAGTGGTCATACTTTATTTTTTAGGATCAGTGTAATTGTTTTGAGTTTGTTTGTAACATGGTGATAACGAACTACAGTAACTAGCTACAGTAGCATTTGACGTCACCAGTTTAGGCGCTTCATCTCCAACTGATCAAAACGGCAATTTGCTTAACTGGCTTATCATATTTTTGTAATAACAGAGAGCGATGTAAACCGCGTGGTAATTACCTTTATGTTGGGATAACTTGTGTTGTGCTCCTACTCACACAAGAGCTGGCAGTAAATGTGATTGTCTACTAACTAACCAACTAGCTAACAGGCTAATAAACAAACCATGCTAGGTGAGTAACGTCGTGGAAGGGTGTCACGTCACTTGAAGTTGTAGTCCATTTATGAAATGAAACGAGCAATTACGTTTTTTTTTTAAATAAGGCGAAATAGGGTCTGATATTTGATAGGGCGGTACGGAATAAGGCGGATATCCCGCTGGTTTGTAACCGGTGTTGTTTGCGGGAAATATGTAGCGCAGATGTGTTTGATGACACAAATGAACTGAGAACGTATGATGAGGACAGTATGGATGGAAGAGACTATGATTCACTCCGTCTTTTAAAACGGAAAGGGATGCATTTTATTCACGTCAATGCCAGGAGTCTTCTTCCCAAACTGGATGAAATTGGGCACCTCGCGTCCACGTCCAAGGCTGCGGTGATCGCTGTATCGGAGACCTGGCTTGACAGTTCCATTCAAGATGGTGAAGTTGGGCTCACAGGTTATTTCATCCACCGTCGCGATCGCAACAGACACGGAGGAGGGGTGTGCCTTTTCATAAGGACTGACTTAACATTCAATCCGCGCCACGATCTTCAGGTGGATGGCTTGGAGGCAGCTTGGGTTGAGTTGATTCTTCCCAAAACCAAGCCCATCATTGTTGGTGTCTGTTACCGCCCTCCTAAACAAACAGACTTCTACGAACTCCTTGAATCTATTTGCTGTAAAACCAATGTATGCCTAGATAAAGAATGCATTATCATGGGTGATTTTAATACAAATCTATTATTGCCACGAAGTAGCCTGAAAGAGTCTCTCTCATGTCTCTGTAAGGTGTTTGGTTTACAGCAATTAATTACCGAGCCTACTAGGTTGTCTATAAATAGCCAGTCCCTTCTTGATTTAATTTTAGTGTCTGACTGTGGAATGATAAGTCAATCAGGTGTTTTGGACGTAGCCCTCAGTGATCATAATGCGGTCTTTTGCACTCGCAAGAAAATTAAATCTCAGCCTATAAATGAGCATTGTTCCATCAAATACAGATGTACCAAGCAGTACTCTGCTGAGGTGTTCAATCAAAGGCTATCTGAAAGAGACTGGTCTGATGTGCTTGAATGTAATGATGTCGATAAGGCTTGGTTTTTGTTCAAGCAGCTTTTTATAGGTGCTCTTGATGAAGTAGCACCAATGAGGGAAACGCGAATTAAGCATAGAAGTGCATGTTGGATGACATCTGAAATCGTTGACCTGATCAGACAACGTAATAGATGCTTCATTAAGTTTAAAAAGTCTAAACTCCCAGCTGACTATAACTCCTATGCTTATCTTAGAAACCAAGTTAGCGGCAAGGTTCAACAAGCTAAATCTGATTTTTATAGTGAATCCATTGCTGCCAATGCAAAACAGCCTAAAAAACTTTGGAAAATTCTGAATGATATGGGATCAACAGCAAAAACAAAATCAAAGTCTGGTAAAGCAGGGCTTATTATTAAGGATGTGATGTGTTTTGATAAGCAGCAAATTGCCTGTCATTTTAACCATTACTTTACAACCATTGCTGCAAGTCTGGTCAGTAAATTGCCTGGTGCTTCTGATAAATACGGCAAATCATTTGTTAGCTCCTTTTATAGAAGCAAACATGTTTCTGCAGATGCCTTTGCAATTAGTCCTGTCTCAGAGGATAAAGTAAGAGTGAGTCTTTCCACCCTTTCAGTGAATAAGGCCACTGGCTTGGACCTGATCCCCGCCAGGTTTCTTAGGGATAGTGCAGGGGTTACGTCTAGCATTCTTACCCATGTCATAAATCTGTCCATAAGTCAGGGTGTTTTCCCAATGGATATGAAGAATGCCAGGGTGGTCCCTCTGTTTAAGAAAAATAGTAGAGCTGATGTGGGGAATTATAGGCCAGTATCAATTTTGTCAACTATTTCAAAGATTTTTGAACGTCTTGTCTATGAACAGGTGGAGGAGTATCTCCTCAGGCATGATCTATTATATGAGCTTCAGTCCGGTTTTAGAGCTGCATATTCCACTGACACCTGTCTCATTCACCTCTTTGACTATGTGCGTCAGAATTTTGAGCACGGGAATTATGTTGGCATGCTATTACTTGACCTGCAAAAAGCATTTGATACTGTGAACCACAGTATTTTGATTTCTAAATTACAGTGTATGGGTTTTAGCAACTCAGCTCTCACATGGTTTACTTCCTATCTTACAGATAGGACTCAAGTCTGTGATGTGGAGGGGACCTTCTCTGATCCTCAGAGTATAACATGTGGGGTGCCCCAAGGTTCGATCCTGGGGCCCCTGTTATTTTTAGTGTACATAAATGACTTATCATCTGTGGTACAGTGCAAGCTGCTTTTATATGCTGATGATTCTGCTTTACTTGTCCCAGGGAGTAATGTAAAAGACATAGAAAATACTCTTGGTATAGAGCTTGAGTCGGTCAATCAGTGGCTAGTAGACAATAAGCTCTCTATGCATCTGGGCAAGACTGAGTCAATCTTGTTTGGTACAAAAAGTAAGTTGGCGAAATCAAATACCTTAAAGGTGCTGTGTGATGGGTCTGAAATTGTATCTAAAACAAGTGTCACTTATTTAGGTTTAACATTGGATCAACCACTCTTAGGTGAATCCATTGCAGCCAAGGTTTTAGCCAAATGTGCCTGTAAGGTGAAGTTTTTATATCGTAAGACAAAGTTTCTTGATTTTCAAGTTAAGAAACTATTGGCATTAACGTTGATTCAATGTCATGTGGATTTTGCGTGCTCTGCATGGTTCTCAGGGTTGTCAGTAAAACTTAAAAACAAATTCCAGGTGCTACAAAACAATGTCATTCGGTACCTGTTAAATGCACCCCCCCGTACCCATATAGGTAGAGAGGAGTTTATGAGAGCTGGTCTACTACCTGTTCATCTAAGAGTGGAACAACTTAAGTTGAACCATATGTTTAACATTGTCAATGGTCATGCCCCGTCATACTTATGCTCTAATATTAACATGGTCCACACACAGCACAATCATAACACCAGAGTCAGCATACGCTCCTGCACAGTTCCTAGAGCTAATAATGCAATAAAAAAATCATTCTTTTACACAGGTATCATAGCATGGAATAAATTACCTACTGCCACAAGGTTGCTATCTTCACAAAGGATTTTTAAAAGACAGGTCAAACAGTTTTTATGGAATAATGTTAATAGTTGATGATATTTTGGATATTTTATGTTTCTTATAGCATATTTTGTTTTCTTTTATTCTTGTTTTGTTTTTATGGGATGTCCTTTCTGTATGTCTTTTTAGCCTTTTAGAGTGTGCGTTATATTGTCTATATGTCCTGTCTATCTGTCTGCTTTGTTGTGTCTTAACACCAAGGACCATGCTGGAAATAAGTATTGTACTTTTGCATGTCATCCTTTGGATTTGTCTTGTCTTATTTTGTCTTAATCCAGAAATAAATCAAATCAAATCAAATCAAATCAAACCACTTGGGGCGCTGGTTTTCACTTTCCCTCCCTATCGTGATCGTTATATGTGACCCTGTAAAGCGGAACCAGTCGTTTCGGTAAAATTTAGGAAATTAAGTTATTGTGCTCACGTGAACGGCCATAAACTAAGCTTTCCAACGATATGTATATCGAGGGTATTACACAAACTATCGCTAAGATAACCGCATCCAAAGTTGACATGGTTCTCCTGTCAAAATATGCCAGAAGAGGAGAAATCACCTGTTTAAGCGGCGCGTGCACAACGGGAATGACAGCAAATGTGTTGAATCTTCGCCGGGTTTAACAGTCAAAACGTAGGTTTTTCAGTGAAATGCGTTCACGATATGAAACTGTAGGGTCCGTGTATGCTTCGTTCATTTGATATTCAATTGAGAATCCAAAATCAAAAAATCAAAAAATCACTTGTTATTTCATTATTTGTTTATAAATGTGATACGAAGAAGCAAATAACGCTTTGTTTTACAGACTTTTGATTTCATGGTCAGATCAAAAGTAGAACATTTAAAAAACGGACTCAGGGCTAACTGATTTTGATATTTATTTTTTTCCGATTGCTGTGACCAGGAAGTCCATTCAAAGTCACTTCCTTGGTCTTTCAGTGCTCAGTGTTGCCAATTTAGTGACTTATTTGTTGCTAGCTTTAGCGACTTTTGGCAATTTTAGCGACAGAAAATATTGTCTGGCAAACCAGAAAATGCGCGACTTTGCGCAACTCAGTGTCATCGTTGAATCGTCAGAAAATCATCTCCCTTCTCGTGCCTGTTTTCTTGAACATTGCATTCGCCCAAATCGTTGCTCCATGATTATAGAAGTAGCCTAATGATTAGTCTGTAGTAGCCTAGGCTATCAGGCCATGTTATTGCATGGAAGTAGGCTACAGTGGGTTGACACACTGACGGTTTGACGCCGAAACGCGTTTGTTTTTTTAGGCATGGTGCTACAATAAAGAATAAAAAGATAACGAGTGAGTGCGGTTCTGAAGTGGCCACTTAATTCACGCACATTGAATTGTATTACAACTTATCGCCACGAGGTGGCAGTTTAAGTCCGCTGTAGCATTGCCCCGGTGTTATGTTTGTATGTCTGCTTTTCCCCAACTACTGGTTTCTGTGCGCATGCTCGCGTTGCTCACAACAGCTGCAGGAGTTTTCTGTGCCATCACTACACTACAACCACTCGGACGAAAGACATGTGAAATATAGGCTATGGGCTATTTTAGCAAAAAGTGGACCACAACTTCATTCACAAGCAGAGCAAACAATATTAGAAAAACCTAGATTGTCAGCTGAAGGGACGTTTAAATAGCCTATAGCCTTGGCTAACCATAGTCTTTAGGATAAATTGTGTATAGCCTATGGTAAAGTTATATTCGGACTGGTCTGACAGAAGCAGCAGCTGGCAATTGGAAGTCAATAAATAATTTCCGGGGTCACAGCAATCGGAAAAACATAAATATCAAAATCAATTTTGTCCCTAAGTCATTTTTTTTAAATGTTCTACTTTTGATCTGACCACGAAATCGAAAGTCTGATAAACAAAGCGTTAATTGCTTCTTCGTATCACATTCATAAACACATAATGAAATAACAAGTCATTTTTGTATTTTTTGATTTTTGATTCTCAATCGAATATCAAATGAACGAAGCATACACGGACCCTGTAGACTGTATACAGCCGAATTATGCGAAAACGTGAAATTCAACATTTTAACCCGGAAGTTTGTTATTGTTGATTTTCTCAAAATAACGATGTGCGCAAAACGACTGATTTCGCTGTGAATGGTCACATATATCGTTAATCCCCTTTGAAAAGCGTATATGCCTAACACAAATAAGCAAAAACAAGGCGACACGGAGTTTGGCAGCCTAGCTTGATAGCAAGGTCGAGGTGGGGCTGGAAGCTGGAAGCCCAAACATTTTGGAAGAGAAACCTATGAAACTGTGTATGAAACACGTCACGTTTAACAACAGTTCTAATTCTGATATAATGAGAATGCCAAGGACTAGGCTACAACTTACCTTGTAAAAAAGACATCTAGAAATCGGAGCCGCACATATGTCGACCATAGACAGTAAGACGTCACGGACCTGAGGAACCGAAAACCGAAACTTAGCAGCCAGCTACGGTGTAGTGGGAGGGACATGGTTGTGAAAAATATAGGCCTACAATAAGCGCGTTTTAATTAAACGAGTGCACGATTAATGAAACATTCGTGCATTTTAACTAGGCTACATTGTCCAAACGTTTAATTAAACGTTTGTGCATTTGAATTCCATAGTTCACACGTTTTACAAAATGTTCCAACGTTTAGCCTAAAAGACGTAGGGCTTCAAGGCTTAGTTCGCCATCTACAGGAGTTTCACGGTAATGAAAAATTAATAGTTAGCAGTTAACAACATGCATGCATGGTATAAACGTCATCTTACAGCCTAAACAAAGCAACATTGTCATGCTCTGTGACGAGGCTCATGTAAAATTCAGTCGTATGCCTTTTCAACAAAGTTGTTTTGATGTTGAAGCCATACTGTTATATATTTTTAACCTTTTCCTTATGACGTTTCTGCCTCATTGTTATTTCCCACATCATCCCCTGTAACACTGGAATAGTGTCGGTCTCCATGATTTCTACACCTTGTAGGCTACAACAAATGAAATGGTCACGTCCGACAACAGTACTGTAGAGTGCCTCTATCAAGTAGCCTAGCTATCATTATTACACCTACAACAATGATATACCCCAAACTTCCAGCCAAGTTCTGGCAACAATGAGTTTTGCCAGAACTTTGCCACTAGTGACAAATGTTTTCGTCAATGATTTGCCACCATCCATGGCCTAATAGCAAATTTCCAAGGAACTTCTGTAATCTGCCATTCTGTAAAAAAAAAACCTGAATTCCAGGTGGGCATGGTTTGAAAAGGAGCCTTTCAGCTCTGTGGCAGTCTGCTGAGGGGTGGCTGTCTGTGGTGGTAGCTAGGGCCGAATACGTGAAAAATCATGAAGATTGGGCACTTCTGGAAGAGTTTTTGATTTTTGGCAGGGTGTTAGGTATGGGCCTAAGGTTTTTTAAAAATCCATGGATACAAGTTGGGGTGGCCCCCCTAGTGGCAGTTACCATAAAATCCAAAATGGCTCCCACTGAAAAGAGAAAAGGTTATATCTCAGTTTCCTTTAGTCATAAATGATGACACTTTTTCTACTTGATTTGATCATTTTGATATTATCTGCCAATATCAGGTCATTTCCATGTCAAATGTATTGCCATGGTCACTTTTTGCTTGAAAAAGGTCCAAATCGCTAAAATTGAATAACATAAAAAGATTATTCAGGCCTCTAAACCCATACAACATTCACCCTTTAGGAATAATATTGAACATGTTACCATCATTCTAGTGTGAAAAATATTGTTTAGCAAATGCCTTTGCCAGAAACTGTCTATTTCTGAAATAAATACATCATAGTCCAGCAGCCAAATGCCATAATTTAGGTGAACCTGGTTTTGTTGGTTAAAGTTTCTTTGTTTTTTTTTGCAGAATCTAGTAGACTAGGGGTACCTCTTTAAGATTTAGGAGGGTGCCCGATGATATCCCTTGGGCAATTTCGTATATTAAGCCTTTCTTGTCCAATGTGTTGAATATAAAGCGGAGATACTAGAGGTGAATAGGGTAAAAAAAGATTAACAAGCAGATATCACTATGAAACTTCACCTGTTGATTGCCTAGATCAATATGAAAAATAAATGTAGGCTATTACAAGTTTTCTGCAATTTAATGTTTGAATATGCAAATTAGTCATGATACAATTAAATGTGCGCTGATTTGCATAAACTTAAAGATAAAATATGAACATTGGATTGTAGAAGGTGGTAGAAAGTGAAACCGTGGAAAAGTATGATTGTAAGGTTTGCTAAAAGGTTTGCTATAATTGTGCAAATGCAGCAATGATAATATATGAAAAGAATATTTACTCAGATTTTCAAAGTGTGATTCTGCTTAAATGAAAACATGTAACTTTACTTAGAATAGAAATATGATTTTGCAATAGATAAAAAAAACTGTATTTTTTACTTAAACTTTAAAGAATAACTGTTTAGACTTAAAATGTATTTTTTCCTTGAATTTGATAGAATGTTTAATCAAAAGATTTAAGTGTTTTAATTCAGCTTATATAGTATGTCATGTTTAATGGAATGTGCTTAGAACAAGTATAGGAAAATAAGCTTGTAGTTCATGTGCAGGTCTGAGTTCAAAGCAAGGTCCCCAGAAAGAGGAAACAGAGAAACAAAGGCACTCGTGTCGAAGCGCGATAGGTCTAGACTTGGGCGTGAAGGTAGTATAAAAGGTCTCCTTCGCTGGGGCTTGGGGCTCTCTTCTCCTTTTTCTTTTGGACTCTGAACTTTGCATTTCGGGACAAATAGAAATTTTTTGTTGTATTTTATTTTTTAATAAAGTCAAAGCCCAAACCTTTAGTTAGGGCATTGTTTAAAAGCTGCCGAGAGTTCTTTTTCGTGTTTCCTGCCTCCCCTGTGTCAAAGAGAACATCGACCCTCTCGCAAGAGGCGCAAGCCTACAGAGGGGACCCAGTGGGTAAGTTGGCTGTAAGTTGGGCTTACTTTCTAAGGGCGTATTCACACCAGGAAGGTCCGTTAGTTCACTTATTTGGTCCGGACCAATTTTTTTTTCTTTTTTTCTTTTTTAGTGCAGTTTGCTTTCACACCGTGATTAATTGCAACCGGACCAGAATTTATAAACAAAAGCACATGTGCTAAGGTCGTTCAACCATTGGCTGGTAAACGTGTAGGTGGGGTGAAGAATAGGAAGCCAATAGGCGCGTTCAAGTTGGCTGCGCAGCACAAAAACTGCGCAGCACAAGATGCACATGGTTAAAAATCTGTCCACGATGGTCTAGATGGGCGTGTTTTCGACTCGGCAGTCGGTATCACATGGCCTCAACTTATCGCGGGAGCAAGGCGTGGCCAGGCGGCTGCTCCGCAAAAGAGCAGCCGGTCTGGAGGTACTGCGGAGAGCAGCGGAGCCTAGACCCTGCCTTCATGACGTCAGGTCTTTGCCCTAATTGGCTTTTACATCCCTGACGTGTGTGCAGGTGTTTAGATGCCTCCCCATATCCACAAGAGTCCGTGCGGGTCCGTGCCTCATGATTCGTCACATGGTCAAGTCTAGCCAAGTCTACA
This sequence comes from Sardina pilchardus, assembly GCF_963854185.1. Lineage (NCBI taxonomy): Eukaryota > Metazoa > Chordata > Actinopteri > Clupeiformes > Clupeidae > Sardina > Sardina pilchardus. Next base: position 26,631,523 of record NC_084997.1, read on the forward strand.
CTACGGGAAGTAGAGAGTGTACAGAGTAAAATTACATTTCACTGCTTCATCTGAGTCACTGATTGTTATTTTGCACCTTTGTTAGTGAAAAACTATTAATAAACTGATTTTACTTGTCTGTAGGCCTAGGCTACTCACCATGGGTATACTACTGTATGAAGGCCTACTGCACATTCCAGTCAATGTATTCTCTTTAGGATAAAAGTCCACACTTAAGGTGGTATTCTCACTGACACAAAAATGTGAGTATTCCAAAGTACTGTGTTAAAAACATACATTGTGGAAATTGATGCTTTATAATATATTGTATCTAGTTAATAGCTAGCTCTTAGACTTACTGTTGTTCCAAGCAGCTATAATCCATTACTATATGAAAATGTGACCTCAAAAATGTTAACTATTTTTAACATTGAGTGGCTTTTGATTGTAGATGCCCATCCCAAGTAACTTCAGCTGGGAAACATTTGAATTGTATGGCCAAAATAACCAGACATACAATGGTGAATTATATTTAAATATTTCATATACACATTTTGAAAAACAAAATATTATAATATTCACCTTCATTATCTCCCTGGGTGATAGCACTGGATTTTCAACCTCAGACCTCTGGTTCATCCCGTTGAGCCTGATCTGACAAGATACATTACACATAATAATATTATGCAACCGCACACTTAAATCTTTTGTTATAATAACATACGTGAAAGGACTTTTCACTATCCACTTTAAGAGTGTTAACGTATAAAACTGAGCACCTCAAATTGATCACATTGTTTTGACTGAATAATAAAGTCAACAGTTACTTATACGTTTAAGATAGTTACTCTAAAACAAATTTCCATTATGGATTCGATTAATATTGTACTCTCCAAAAGAAATACATTTCACAAAATATGTAATATTAATATTTCACAAAACATAATGTTTCATAATGTATTTTGTTTACTGTTAGTTGTTGACAGTGGAAATTCTTCTGGCTGCTCTTGTCTCACGTGAGCTTCTCCTTGGAAGATACATTTCACAAGAATATCTTATTAAGCAACCACACACCCTTACATCTTTTGAAGTAACTATAAGCACTGTATGGGATTATGTTAACAATTATTTAAAAAAATAAAATAAACTGTGTTTAAACTTGATGCTAAATGAGACATGCATGACAAGCATGGATTTACAGTATAAATGAATAATGACCGTCTCCATTATTTCACCAATGACATTCACAACCACAGTAACTACATCTGTGTTATTTCAGGATTGCATTTAACAGTCAAAACATAACTGATTGCATCTTTCAAAAACATGTGTTCATGCATTTGTTGTGATTCCCACTGATAAACACTGTAACAAAATTGACAGAGACAAGTTTACTCATTTCAAACATCAGTGTTTGAAGAGACACCATACTATGCATACTCTTCTTTTTGATGCAACATGCGATTCCAATCGCAATTATGATCAGGGCAGCCACACCCGTGATAGATCCCAGGATAATGGCCAATTTAGCATCTGTAGCATCTGCGGATAAACGATCAAAATGTTCTTAATATAAAATACCAGGATTACCGGAATTAAACAAAACCCCTCCCTTGAAGATGTTTATCTTGTCAAGAGAAGGGAATCATTGTTCTAGAGATTTTACTTTTGAGAAAAAAAGACATGACACTTATTGTTGAGTAATCTGACCTGCAGAGAACAGCTCTCCCTCCCTGATGCTGCTTGTGTTCCAGCTCACTGGATTGCTGAAGTTACAGGTGTAGACCCCATTGAGTCCCTCAGTCTTCTCCACCATCAGCACAGACCCTCTCTCATTTCTCCCCTGGTTATCAGTCCAGCTGTACTCTGTGTGAGTACTATCTGCTCCTTTACAGGTGAAGTTACAGCCTTCCGGGTCACAGGCATGGCTGATATCTGGCTGAGAAACAGGTTCTGAGGAGGCATGCAAACGATGCCACATGAAAAGGCTAGTTTGAGTTTCTACTCATACCAGAGTATATGAGTGGTACCACATGTAAAGGCTATTCATCTGGGTTGAATTTCTACTCACCAGAGTCACAATTACACAGATTTATTTTCTCATTCTAACATTTTAACTACTGTTGATGATGCTTATAGCATCTGTTTAATCTCATATTCAGCAATAGACTATTATTTATCTATTTCATTCATGCGCTATGCTTGCTTATCACTTCCCAAACATTTTGAGATGTGCCAACTGAGTTATTGCAATATGACAAATACAAGATCCTTGTGATGGATGACATTTTCAGTATTTTAAATGTCATCCATCCAGCATTATAAGTGAATTTAGATTCACAGACTTTTCAATTAATCAAAAAAAAAGAAATAAAAACTCTTACCTAATACAGTCAGTTGATAAGACTTGGCTGTTTCTCTACCATTGATTTGAAGTGCATATCGGCCATGACATGTCGGCTGCAGGTCAGAGATAGTTAGAGCCCAGGTGTCCATGTTGAGTTTAGTCTTATTTAATCTAGTATAATACCTTGGCTCTGTGTCTCCCTTATCCCAATCTACAACTTTGTCTTTTTCACATGTCCACAAGACTGACACAACATGCACATTTGGGACCTCTCCATTCAGTTCAGTAGAATCATTCCTCAACGCGTGTTTTTGGATGCCAGCTGAAAGGATGAATGTTAAAAAAAATCATAAGGTTTATAGCTGTAGTGATTTGCTGAGAGGGAGAGGGGGAGGGAGCTGACTGTAAACCCTTTTTGATCTAATCCTATACAGTAGGTTCCAGTTGAAGCGTCCAAAACCAATGCAGATACTTTGAATTTAAAATGATTCAGACTTTATTGTAATGCTCTACAAAATGCTTACTTTTTATTTTCTATTTTTGTTTGTCCCCAAGTTAACATTAGCTCAAAGTTGTATTCTGTGCCAGTGGAAATGTCTTAGGAGTGCACATGTTTGTTCGCTATGCAGTTATTTCACTTGGACTAGAAGGAGAGAAGACTTAACCCATTTTCAAACCCGTTTATGTCACAATTTGTCACAAAACGCTGGCCCCTCCTATCGCTCTATCCTGTTTATGACCTTATCATGCACAATCATGCCTGCCATAGAAAAATCCAAATTCACATAATCTATTCTTATTTTACATTTGGAAATGGGGAAATGGCATGGCATCAGTTGTCAGTAATATGATTTTGAACAGTAAAACACAATTAACTTACCTGAGTGGGTCACAGACAGAAATTGAAGCAGCATTAAGATCAGAGTAAAACTCATCTTCGTCCAATATACCTGCCAGGTTACACAAGATTAGTTATGTAATGATTCCTAACCATTTCCTTGTCATTAAATTGAGATTATGTATTTCAAAACATTCTGAGAATGCATTAAAATGACAAATCAATGGTACTATTTTTTGCTGTGTATGTAAGGGATAATGGACAACCCGTAATTCAGTTGGTAAAAGTTAATGAGTGGCCTTTACGTGTCAAGGTACATTAACTTAATCGAGTCTAATATCCCACATATCGAAAATGACAAACTATACTCATTCACCTACCCGAGAAGGAGAATACTGATGGAAACAAGAGGCTGTGTGAATAGGCTTTCATTTGATTATGAATTGAGTTGTCGGTAGAGAGTAGTCTTGTTGAAATTGTGATGTTTTCAAAAGTCCAAATGTTGCGTTGTGTTTTAGCAAATGCGAAATGAAAAGAGTAGGAAGTCTTCAATTGGAAAAAAAAATTGTCTAACCGGTCTGTGAGGTAGGGCCTATTAGGTAAGACTAGAGGGAGTGTCTGTTATTAGTGTACACCATATTGGTGCTGTAAACCACACTCTGTAATGGTGTAATCTATCATTGTTCAAGAATATACTGTACATATATGGTTTATGTGTTTATTGTTTGTTTATATGTTTTTTTTATTAGTGTGTTCAATTACATTTTTGTGTTTATCAAACAATAGATAGTTAGACACTAGTGTTTCAGTGAGCTATATGATACATTGGTATCCAACTCCCTGTCTGTCTAGATCTCTTGTAGGCACAATATCAAAGTGACACTATGAATATAATGACGCTATAGTATGAAAAGAGCGGAACAAATGTTGTGGTCAATTTCCCCTCCTCCCATAAGTATTAATCTCAACTGAACTTGATATGTTCATCTAAGTGTTTGATCTACAGTATACAGTAACACTATTAATTCACAATGAACATAAGGGATTTGAAGGTTGCTGGTGTTGATTGCCACACATTCATAACAATAGTGCTCTAACTTTAACCTAGACATCCAGACCCAGATCATGAAAGACTTAGGGTCTGGCTATGGGTAATAAAAATGGCCCAACTTGAGGGGCAGCACCAAGCATGGTGGGCATCCAGACTTCGACACAATTGCATTACGACCAATGTTTACTGCCTGATTCCGGACTTTATCGCAGTGTTGTTGTCATCTGTTTAGCTCACCTCTGACCCGCCTATATCAGATTCACCAATGTGATTGGTACAGCTTGGCTCCAAGGACATGGGTAATACGCATCATTACTGATTGCCAGAGTGACTCGCTGAGCAAACTCAAATTGTGCTCTCGCAAGAACTCTGGATTTTCTGCCAATCAAGAGTAAAGCTGCATAATGTGTCTGATGTGCTAAACAAAGAATGTTTTGGGGGAGGTTCCAAACCCCTGGACGAGATACATCAGTTAATACTTCTGAAGGTAGATGCCCAGTCCACATTTACTCTAACTGCACCTGTGCTGTCATTACTGGATCTTTTTTTGCTGTCTCTCCTTTGACCAGCAGGTGGAGCACTGCTGCCACCATGGACTTTGTAGTTGAAGGCACGGTCAAGGAATTCCATACGCCCAGAGCAGCACGTTTGCTCTTGTGAATCCCTGGCCCGTCATTGGTTATAGTTATTCTGATGGAATCATACTTTGTGTTGTCTTCACCTTTGACTTTCGTCCTCCCTTCTATCGATGATTTCACACACAACTTTTGGACCATTTTACTTTGAACCATTAGATTAAAACCAGTGTCATCATCAGGGAGGGGGGAGAGAGAAAGGGGGAGAGAGAGAGAGAGAGAGAGAGAGAGAGAGAGAGAGAGAGAGAGAGAGAGAGAGAGAGAGAGAACTGTATGAGGCTGGATCAATGTAAAATGTTTGACTTCACTATCAGTATGAAGGTGTTTTGTGTCTCGTGTTAGACTTTCATGCTAACCATATATATATAGGCTTGTCTTCTCTCAGCTTTGATATCACATGGTGGTGATAGACCACAGTGACATACCACAGTGACATACGTTCATTGCTGTGTGCCTTTCAGGCTGTCCCTGGAGTTTCCCCTAGTGTGAATCATGCTTCTCAGGGCTACGCCCACGCTGTATCGCTGGGCTTCGGTTGCTCACATTTCTCTAACATCCTAGCATAAATGTCTGCTAGCACTAGTTATTTACACGCTTTATACCACTGCTTGGTCAAATTTCCTATTGTGATGCGCGATTTGGAACGTGCATTATTTTTCGATATACCGCACGGCTATGAAGTAGTTCCCTTCTTTTGGTCTTATTACACTTGAATATTAATTCGCCAATGTGAATGTAACGGTAAAAACAGCAACGTTGTATCTAAGACAGCGGCAATATAAACGAGCGGGATAATCAACTCCGCACCGTGTGTTTCTAGGAAAACTAGATGTACCGCAAAGCGATACACAATATGACCGCCGCTCAGTCCTGCACATTCTCTCCACAAATATCAATCACGCTTTTGTTTCCATCGCCTACTCCATCCCCTATTGCAACTTTTATGTAAATGAGTGTGTGCATGTGTGCACTTGCTTTTGTGTATGAGTGCTTCTCTGTCTATGAGTGTGTGTGTGTGTGTGTGTGTGTGTGTGTAGTGTCTGCTTGTGTGTGTGTTTTATGTGTCACAATACACACAGATACCACAGAACACACACAGACACAGAGAGAGAGAGAGAGAGATAGAGAGAGAAAGAAAGAGAACACACACAGAATACACACAGAACATGCACATACACACACACATGCAAAAGCACACACGGGCAAACAGAAACACACCCATACACACACACACACACACACACACACACACACACACACACACACACACAGGCTATAGTACATCACACACACACTCACTTCTCAGCTCCGGTGGTCTCACAAAACATACTCAAAGATGTGTGTGTGTGTGTGTGTGTGTGTGTGTCTGTGTGCACTGTGCATCTGTGTTTGTGTGTGTGTGTGTGTGTGTGTGTGTGTACTGTGAATCTGTGTGTGTGTGTGAGTGTGAGGTGTGTGTAGGTGTGTGTGTGTGTGTGTGTACTGTGCATCTGTGTGTGAGTGTGAGGGTGTGTGTGTGCATGTGTGTGGGCGTGTTTGTGCATGTGTTTGTGTAATTTGTTATGTACAGTACATGTGTGTGCTGGTGCGTGTGTGTGTGTGTGTAGGTATGTGTCTGTGTGTGTGTGTGTGTGTATTTATGTGTGTGTGTGTGTGTGTGTGTGTGTGTGTAAAAAATTGATGTAATTTTACAGTAAAATATTACTAGAAATTACTGTATATTTAACTTTACAGTTAAACAATGTAATCTGCAATGCATGATGGGATATCAGACATATTACAGTCCACGGTTGTAAATTTACAATAAGATCATGGACATTTCACAACAGGTTCCCTTAATTTCCTGATTTGTCAGGCTTTGTAGGCTACCCAACGGCCAACAGGCACCCTGACGTCTAGAACTAGTCAAGGCTTTGACCACTATGTTGAGCATACTTTCATACTATTCTGGCATTACAACTTAAGTCCCTGCAAACAGTTTGGGTAAACATTTTAATGTAAGAGTGAATTTAAATACCAACAGTAGAATAATTTCCACGATCGTTTTCAATGGCTGCCTATCGTTGTTGATAAGCGCAGGCGCAAACGCAGCAATGCCCATCCCCCACCCGAGGTATCACGCAGTCAGAGCCCATTTATGGAGAGCCGGTCCACTCGCTAGTTTTTTACGATTGTTTACACACTAAAATATTAATTTTTTTTTCACACAATTAGCAAAATTTTACTCCAAGGAGCAAAACACCTCCACAGATTTGCACAACATTACACACAATGTCTGCTTCACCCTTTTTGCAAAACATTACACACAGTGATTTGTAAAACTCTACACACATTTCCACACCTTAGACACAGATAAGGATTGTGAGGTTACTTCCTTGTCATTACAAAGCCCTGGATCGCCAATGACTACACTAATGAACGAATTGGATAATCACATCCACCAGGTGTGTAAGCACACATGTGCAAATTTGAAAACGCAGCACTCAGGTGTGCTATAGCCTACAGTCTTGTTGCTTTTGCAGTAGTTGCTCTTCAGAGTCAAAGTGCATGTACTTTATGCAGTAGTTTTTGTTTGTCTACAGATTTTATTTGTTCAATTGATTTCATTGTTGGTTGATTACTGTAACTGATTATGGTTAAAAATACTGTAAGTATTGAAAGAAATACTTGAAATATTCAGTCTACAGCAGTCTTCAGTGTTGTAGTGCAAGTGCAAGTTTATAGACCTATTTATGTACTTTCCCTATGTCGAACTAATCGAATGTTGTGGGTTTGTCACTATTTTTTCTAAATGATCCCTTACATAACAATGCCTGGGCAAAAATCTAGCACATGCTATTTCCTAATTTTTCTTTTTGTGTTTTGCATTTATCACTGCAGTGTGAAACTGGCTGCGATAGTGTCTGATCATTGAGGACTGTGTTTGTTAAATGACAACTAATAGCATTTTTACAAATAGGTGTATATGTTTTGACTGAAGTGTGTATGTTTTGACTGAAGTGTGTATGTTTTGACTGAAGTGTTTCATTTTGCAAAGAGTCTAGGAATTATGAAAATGTGGCATTTGGATACCTGTGCTTAAATTTTGTTAAAAAGAACTCGGTTTGAAAAATTGTGTGTAAGCAATTGAAAAAAACTGTAACTCCATTGTACCTGCAGTTCCTGTTGCAGTTCCACTAGGGGCGATCACGAGCAAGTGATCAAACAATGGGGGTCTATGGGGCTCTATGGGGCTAGACGGCTAAATTGGTCTGTTTTACCTGATTGTCATTAAAAAATCGAAGATTGGAGTTTAGTTTCTGCAAGCTCATATGGGTTATAGGTCGAAAGTTGAATGAACAATTACTTATGGCCCTTTGGTTTTTCACAGGCTTGGTCGTTGTTGCCCATAACACACTAGCACCCTGCTAATGAATGACGTCATTGACACGTTTGAAAGGCTTTTTAGAGCAATTAAGGGACTTAAAAAATCTAATACTCAACCGTGTGTATTTTCCTTGACCCCCCTTTCACATGCAATATTCCGATTTCTACACAAAAAAATATATCCAGAGAAAAGTGGATTTTAGGAGAAACTCCATTCACCTCCATTCATTCTCCACTTGCTCGCGATCGCCCTCTAGTTGCAGTACCATGCGGAAGTATTCAGCGAGTGGTCCTTCTCCCCTTATAGGAAAACCAGCGCCCCAAGTGGTTGCGTTCCTATCGAAGAGCAGCTCCAATGTTAAGTCCCATAGACCGACTTTTCAAAAAAATACTACGCAGATATACCAGCGATCTTATCCACCAAAAATATTTTTCAGTCTTCATGCTGTAATAATCTACTAACTGTGAAAATATCAGACCCTATTTCGCCTTAATTAAAAAAAAACGTAATTGCTCGTTTCATTTCATAAAAGGACTACAACTACAAGTGACGTGACACCCTTCCACGACGTTACTCGCCTAGCATGGTTTGTTTATTAGCCTGTTAGCTAGTTGGTCTATAGAAGACAATGCCAGCTCTTGTGTGAGTAGGAGCACAACACAAGTTATCCCAACATAAAGGTAATTACCACGCGGTTTACATCGCTCTGATGTAACTCCTGACTGTGCTCAATCTTCTTCTTCTTCAAAAAGTTCAAATTGCGGTTCACATCGGGTATATTTGTACATAGTGGCTAAAAAGAGCGTTGCACCGCCACCTACTGGGGTGGGGTGGGGTGGGGTGGGGGGGGTAGCTCTTGCGAATCCAGCCCTTTGCGGATACGAATCGGGTTGGAAAAAGGGGAACAAAGTCTCAAAATTACGTAAGCGGAAGCAGGGATTCATGCGCGTGTTGAGTGATCTGCAAATGCAGATTCAACACTTCACACAAGGAACGTAGGAGTCGCAAGTGACATTTCCAAACAGATGCGCATGCAAAACGTGAGATATGTTTACAAATCTGGTATGATTTAACTTGCAAGTTTCCAAACATTTGAACAAATCAATACACCTTTGAGCAAATCCCGATTTACAAGTCACAAATGTTGTCTTTGCGCTTGCAAATTTTGTCTTTGCGCTTGCAAATAATATCATTCATGTGGATCATGGTGCATGTGTATACAAATAATAATGAGACAAATCTATCTCCATATATAACCAGTCATTTGTGATTTGCACCCCCATGGTAAAAATTGAAAATGCAATATAATATTGCTTTAATTGCCCCTATCCTCAGATGAGATGTTATGAACTGCACCAAATTTCATGTGTATGATTAACCTTACACCCTCTGGGAGTTTGCCAAGATTTGTGGAATTTCATCCATGGGGGGCTATAAAATAAATGGATTTATGTGTACATTCAGGACTGTATACCCATCGGCCTGTAGATGGTGGTATTTAACCCTCTGGCGTCTAAATCCCCCCCTGGGGATTTGAAAAACAGTCCCAAACATCTCAATCTCTACTAGTTTTTGTCCTAGAAACATAATATAAGTGACACCATTAGAAACCTTTCATCAACTAGTTTCCAAATGAAGATATAAAAGAGAGTTGCTCTGGGTGCAACAAACATGCAGGAACACACACACACACACACACACACACACACACACACACACACATAAATGCACACACACACACGCATACCTACACACAGACGCACCACTACATACACACATGTACATAAAACATTACACAAACACATGCACAAACACGCCCACATGCATGCACACATACACCCTTACACACACACACACACACACCTACACACACACACACACACACACACACACACACACACATAGCCTGTGTGTGTGGATGCGTTTATGTGTGCCCATCTGTGTGTTTGCATGTGTGTACAGTATATGTGTGTATGTGCATGTTCTGTGTGTGTTCTCTTTCTTTCTCTCTCTCTCTCTCTGTGTCTGTGTGTGTTCTGTGTTATCTGTGTGTATTCTGTGTGTGTGTACTCTCTTTCTCTCTCTCTCTCTCTGGGTGTGCAGTTGATTATCCCTTACTTAACCCACTTGTCTGTGAGGTTTGTGACACTTTGCATTAATTTCTGTTCTCAGGCATTTGCTCCATTCCTCTGGCCAGTGGGTGGAGTGTGGGCATGACCACAGGCCTTTATCCGACGACACAATTCAGCACACAATCAGAAACGCTTTTGTCAACATCCCCTTTTTGCTCCTTATCCGCTCTGCTGCGTTTCCTGTCACAGACGTCTCCTATTTGAATTTCTAAGACTTTAGCCCTATTCGGACGGAACTTATTTTACAGGGGGATGTAGAGTAATTCAGGTTTATCACATGACCTCTGTAATGTAAATGTCCAATTCGGACGGGATTTGAAATCTCTGTAATTTTATTTGACATGGAAGGAGTAACTACTTTTACGTTCTGCTGCCACATCTTTGTCGCCGTGCACGTGAGACTATGCGTCAGTTGCGTGCAGCATTTTCAGATTTCAAAGACTACACAAGTTGGTTAAACTAGCGAACGTTGGCTTTATGTTATGCCATAAGTACTTTGAAATTGCTAACAATATCATGCCATTAGGCAAACTAGCTAACGTCCTATTTGAAGCTGCACAGCATGTTGTGTTTTCCTTCAGACAAAGATCCTTAAGGCGTAGCAAGATACGTCGTCGTAGTTCATGTCTATGGGCGCAAAACGTGGATCACTTCCTCTGCATAAAGAGGCGCGTCATTGCGTGTCAGACGTATTCATGGGTTTCATCAGGTCCCTTTCCACAGGTGTACAAAATCAAGCACTCGATTATCAATGCTTGATGATGTTCCAAAATAAACTTGCTGCTCTTTCAAGCCCTCTACATTTATTAGTTCTAATATGGAAGTAACACACACAAAGCATACATTTCAAGGAATTGAATAAAAACATCAATGGAATAATGGAAATATGTCGCTGCTCTCATTAAGTTACCCCAGCGCCATCTGATCGTCGTTAGCACAAATCAGGATTTGGTTCAGCTGGCTGGCTAATGTGTTGTCAAGGTAGAGCGTACGTAGCAACCGGCCAATAAGCAGAATAAACAAGAGGGGCACACCTGATATAAAGTCGATTTTCTCCAGACGGGAATGCTCAAAAATGCTAAAAAGGTACATGAAGTGGTCAGAAGGGGTTGAGGGTCATGAAACCGTGCCCAAAATGCACACTCCTAACTCTAGAGAATGGAGATTTTAGCATATAGTTGAAATTCTGATATATGTCCATAGACTTCAATGGAACAGTTGCTGCCTCTGCTCTGCATAAAGGGGGATTTTGACCCCCCCTCTTGCGATTCGGGTTCCAGGAAGTGGCTTCTCATGAAGTATCTTGCTCCGCCCTTAATTATCTTTGCTTCAGACTATGGTGGAATTGTTTTTAAATCAGGATGTGACGAAATATTACAGACATCTTTACAGAGGGTCGCGTTCGCACGGGATTAATATTACCTATGGTATTTTCTCCGGACCGTTTTACAGAAGGTAAAAGTGGCTGTATACGGCCCCAGCCCAGGTTCGATTCCCGCCCCGTGGTCCTTTCCGGATCCCGGCATAAAAGCCCAAAAAATATACTTAAAAAAAAAAAAGTGGCTGTATATTTCACCGACATACTCCGTTATGTTTACTGATAAGGCGCGTCCGGACGTGACTAAATTCCCTGGTAATTATTACTTTACCTCATGTCACCCCATAAAACTAATCCCGTCCGAATAGGCCTTTTGAATCAGTGTACCAAATGTATTCCAGTGAGTGGACTGGTGATGCAGCCATGTTGCCCTCTGTGAACTTCTACAGGCCTGGGTCTGCTAGGTATTTTACAAAAAAAAAAGCTCAATATGATATAGGCTAATATAAAGGTCATGTGTTTTCATATTCAAAACTATAAGTTAAATACAAGGTGTAAAAAGTCTAGTATCATGTTCCTCCTGAAAGAATGACACTTCCCTTTTTCTGTTTTTATATTTCTTGGTATGTTTGCCTTTACACCATACCAGGAAACAAGTGGGAGAGAGAAATGTAGCTGAGGTTTGGTGACCGCTGGTTATAGATTCAAACTCAGATCCCCACGGGCACTAGGACCCATATGTGTCCACTTACACTTCAGCTTTCCCTCCTCCTCATGTTCAGAAGACACTATGTGTCATAGGGTAGTCATGGTACAAGAGGAATAGACACAGCAGAGATGAAGCAAATAAGGGTGTAAAACAACGGGGATTTATTTTAACAATAATTTCCAAATGATCTTTGTGCAAAACAGTGTACAGAAAAGAAGAAACACAAAACGCTAACAAAGCAAAATGCAATGAGTGGAGTAACACATTTGCACACATTGCAGCAGCCCACTGAGTATGTACATCTGGGTGGGGAGGCAATGCCTCTGGCTCCAACTGCTCACTACCTGGACTGATTTTATTCTCTCTCTCTCTCTCTCTCTCTCTCACGCACACACACACACACACACACACACACACACACCAGGACATGGTACATAAGGCATCATCAAAGTATCTCTGTCTAGGCTACTCTGATGTCTGATGTCAATGTGCGTTGGATAGACAGCTCCACAGTCGCACACACGCACTCACGCACACACACACACACACACACACACACACTGCAATGGGGGCATTCTTCAGTCTGTAAGCCTGGTGGGTCCTGCTGCTCTTTTAATTCCCCTGTCTCTCTTACTTCACCCCAGTATGGCACTTTATTTGTTCACTGCTGCTGTCTGACAACAGGTTGACCATCCGACACATACTAGCATGTTGTTCAGAGCATCCCAGAGGTGCTTACAGTAAACAACAGTCCAGGGCCACCCTGGCCACGAGTAGGCTACACCAGCTCACACCACTGATTTCACGCTGATAGCACACTATTCCAAATGTAGACCTACACACCTAGAGGGGAGCTACACCAGGCGCGTAACTGAAGCGTTCCGTTCGCAAAGTGTATGTTGCAACAATTACAGTAATCACTTTAATCAATGGAAGAAGCTACACCAGATGAGACAGTGGCGTGTACAATAATAATAATAAAAAAAATAGACCAGTCTTCTAAAATGAATTTGTACACGTCGCGAACGGAACGCTTCAGTTACCCGCCTGGTGTAGCTCCCCTGTAAGATTAAGCCACATCTATATGGATGATTTAGAAAAACGGAATCCCAACCCTTTCACCGAGAACTACTCTTTGCTGTAGACACCACACCATTTAATTTCTTCCAGTTATCCTCCCAATGCTTGTCATAAGTAACTTTCCTCTTTCCTACACAGAGCTGTTAAGACTACATGTTTTGAACTCTAAACAGTTGCGTCTTCTCGTGAATCACATCTCCCTTTATTTCTGCCAAGCTGATGCCACAATGGACTCTTCCCTTTTGCGTATATGATAAAGGGTCACCTCACACATCATTGTGTGACTTCTTGTTTTTGTTGTTGACCCCTCTAGAGGGCGCCATCGAGCTACACCAAGTGGCTCACAACTTCACTCTATAGGCTACTCTGATGTGTGAAGTCAATTAGATTATGTTTGGTTTCTCATTCATCTACACACAATGCTCATGTACTCCACAAAAATTTGGCGTGCTTTCTATTTTTTTTAATTAGACTGAAATATCCCATTTACATAAGTATTCAGACCCTTTGTTATGATGATTTGCATTGAGCCCACTGAGCATCAAACAGGCTAATAGGCTAACTGGAAAAAACACCATGCCAATCTCTAGCTACAGTGAAGGTAATGATGTGGGGCTATTTTAATTCCAAAGGCCAAGGTAACTTTATGAGGATGCATATCCTGGATCCACAAAATAGCTGGCCTTTAAAAATAAAAACATATATATAAAAAAATACTCCCGCTCCTATGGGAATTTAACATAAGGGTAAAATACTTCCTTCCCCCTAGCATTTAAGGAAGAAAATGTGTGTCCTTCCTTAGCGGTTTGATTTTTACTCATTTTTTTAAACTAAGGCATTAAGATCAATTGTCAAATGATGATTTTATATTCCTCTTTTTAGGCAACTTAAGCGTGGTATCAAATACATGTTCTCCCCACTGTTTATGCGGTATATGAGCTTGAGTCATTCATTTTGCTTGGTTATCTATTGGCTGCTGTGGGATGGCCAAAACCAACAGAGAGCTGAATGGAAAGTGCATGAATGTGTAAATATATATTTGTCTTGCTTGGTGCTCATTAGCGACAAACAGTAAACATTAGTCTTTATCTACTGCTCACTGGTAAATAGGCTATCATGTTTATAACTGGACACATGCAAACAATATAGGCAAGTGGGGCAAAACTCAGTAGTGCCTTTGGGGTATCCGGTACAGCATGCATGCAGCGCGTGTCTGTCCCTACCCAATGTCCCTCCATGGCTGTGGAGTACTGCTCATGCCATAAATCAGGCTTGGTTATCCATCGGCTGAAGTGGGAAGACTACAATCACTGCTCACCACTAGTGAATATAAAGTTTAAGGTTTATAACCATAAACTTTGTGAGTAATAAATCCACTGACTAATGTTGGAATTAGGCATTGATTGATAGATTTAATCCAAAAAGGTTTAGGTTACACTGAATATGTATAAGATAGTATGATTACAAACTGAGGTGTAATGTTCTTTAGCCAATAACACCCATGTGGCACACAAATCTATAAATCATTCACATTCATGACCGCAGCATTTGCAGCGTACAGTACTGTAACTACTGACCCGTCTTAACAGCCTCGTTGCATCGTCATCCCATACAATAGAATACACATAATCATAAAATCATTCTAGTAATTAATAGTTCAACAGAGGTCAGAGTCATATACTGGGCACAGTCTAGATATTTTAGAAAATTGTGTAGTGTGTGTATTTCATGAGAAGGTCCATCTTTCATGCATCCACAGCTGTGACAAAAAAATCCAGCAGAAATAGCACCTTTAGTATTGTTCTATAAGCAGGACAAATCACAGAACAAAATCTAGTTGTGGCTGCTTGGATGTCACTCCACTGTTTGGAATACAGTACTTCAAAAACGTGGGTCAAGATTTTGATACTATATCCCACTAAACATTAGACGTTTGATAGATGTGCAGATCATGTCCACCCCATTTGGACGTCAATAGGACTAGGTAACCTTTTTTGGATGCTATACAGAGGTCCTGTGGATGTCAATACTGCACGTTGGAAAAAAAAGACGTCACCTGGCGTTACAGTCTAAACTTGGAAGTCCAAAATACAGTACATCTCTTTGCACAGTGAAATACTTGAAATATAGACTACATATACAGTAGGGCCTTCAGTTGGATCTGGAATTGCATTCACCTCTTCCTTCACATACAGTACAGCATCTGAAAAGGTAAATAATGAAGTCATATTGAAGAGATATTGTTCACCATTAAATATGGATCAGATTGCATAGGCTGTACAGTAATATTACACTGCAATTCTATTGGTACTGTTGTGCTTAAGTGCATTTATAGCGTGTGTATGTCCAATATATTTGTTAATAGTAACAGAGTAAAATTACATTTCACTGCTTCATCTGAGTCACTGATTGTTATTTTGCATCTTTGTTAGTGAAAAACTATTAATAAACAGATTTTACTTGTCTGTAGGCTACTCACCATGGGTATACTATGAAGGCCTACCGCACAATACAATGTATTATAAAACATCAATTTCCACAATGTATGTTTCTAACACAGTACTTTGGAATACTCACATTTTTGTGTGAATACCACCTTAAGTGTTGACTTTTATCCTAAAGAGAATTACATTGACTGAAATGTGCAGTAAGCCTTCATATACCCATGGTGAGTAGCCTACAGACAAGTAAAATCTGTTTATTAATAGTTTTTCAGCATACAGTACTTTAACAACAGTTACTTATACATTTAACATAGTTACTCTAAAACATCTAATTTCCATTATGGATTTGATTAATATTGTACTCTATGAAAGAAATACATTTCACAAAATATGTGATATTAATATTTCACAAAACATATGTTTCATAATATATTTTGTTTACTGTTAGTTGTTGACAGTGGAAACTCTTCTCCAGGATACTCTTGTGTCACGTGAGCTTCCCCCTACAAGATACATTTCACAAGAATATCTTATTAAGCAACCACACACCCTTACATCTTTTGAAGTAACACATAAGCACTGTATGGGATTATGTTAACAATTATTTAGCAAAAAATAAACTATGTTTAAACTTGATGCTAAATGAGACATGCATGACAAGCATGGATGTATAAATGAATAATGACCTTCTCCATTATTTCACCAATGACATTCAGAGCCACAGTAACTACATCTGTGTTATTTCAGGATTGCATTTAACAGTCAAAACTTAAAGAGACCCTATGCAACTTTCTGCAGGAGACGATCGCTCCTTGTTTACATCTGGAAGTCTGAGACGAAGAACCACGCTTGCAATTTATATATTTTAATTTATATATAATAATATCAGTATAAATAAACACGCTAAAGCTGTTGGGGAAGCTCTGCAGAGAAAATGCAAGCATGAAACGAGCGAAAACGAAAAACGAAACCGAAACCAGAGATGAAATCGCCAATCCTGCATAGTTCCTCTTTAACTGATTGTATCTTTCAAAAACAGGCATTGCAACATGCATTTGTTGTGATTCCCACTGATAAACATGGTAACAAAAGTGACAGAGAAAAGTTTACTCATTTCCAACATCAGTGTTTGAGGAGACATCATATTATGCATACCTTTCTTTCTGATGTAATATGTAATTCCAATTGCTATTGCAGCTATAATCAGGGCCACGCCCCCGATAGATCCCAGGATAATGCCCAATAGAGTAGCAACTGTAACACCTGGAGCAGGTGTAGTAGCAGGTGTAGCATCTGTAACATCTGTGGAGTAAACAATCAACATCTTAATATAAAATAGGATTACCGGAATTAAACAAAACCCCTCCCTTGAAGATGTTTTTCTTGTCAAGAGCAGGGAATCATTGTTCTAGAGATTTTACTTTTGAGAAAAAAAGACATGACAATTATTGTTGAGTAATCTGACCTGGAGAGAACAGTTCTCTCTCACTGATGCTCCTTGTTTTCCAGCTCACTGGATTGCTGAAGTTACAGGTGTAGACCCCATCGAGTCCCTCAGTCTTCTCCACCTTCATCACAGGCCCTCTCTCATTTCTCCCCTGGTTATCAGTCCAGCTGTACTCTGTGTGATTACTATCTGCTCCTTTACAGGTCAAGGTGCAGTACTTCAGGTCACAGTCTTTGCTGATATTTGGCTGAGAAACAGGTTCTGAGGAGGCATATGAACGATACCACATGTAAAGGCTATTCATCTGGTTTGAGTTTCTACTCACACCAGTCACATTGTCACAAATTAATTTTCTCATTCTAATATATAACCTACTGATACTGATGATGACGATACATCATTCAAAATTTCAACTGTCATTCAAATTCATTAGCACCTCAATAGACCATTTTTTTATCTATTTACTGTGCTTATACAGTTTACTTGTCAAGTATTTTAAGGTGTGACAACTGAGTTATTTGAAGTCAAGAACTACAGGATCCTTGTGATGGATGACATTTTCAGTATTTTCAATATAAGCATCAAAAGTGAATTTCGACTTTTCAATAAACCAAAAAGAAATAAAACCTCTTACCTAGTACAATCAGTTGATAAGACCTGGTTGTTTTAGTCCCATTGATTTGAAGTGCATATCGACCATTACATGTAGGCTGCAGGTCAGGGATAGTTAGAGCCCAGGTTGTCATGTTGAGTGTAGGCTTATTTAATCTAGGATAATAAAATGGCTCTAGGTCTCCCTCGTCCCAATCTACAACTTTGTCTTTGTTCCATGTCCACAGGACTGACACAACATGCACATTTGGGACCTCTCCAATGAGTTCAATAGAACTATTCATCAAACTGTGTATTTGGATGTCAGCTGAAAGGATAAATGTTAAAAAAAAAAAGCATCAGGTTTATAGCTGTAGTGAATTCTATTCGATCTGGTCCTAGAGGGGTTCCAGTTCCAGTGTCCAAAACCAATGCAGATACTTTGAAATTAAAATGAATAAGACTTTATTGTAATGCTCTACAAAATGTTGACTTTTTATTTTCTATTTTTGTTTATCCCAAAGTTACCATTAGCTTAAAGTTGTATTCTGTGCCAGAAGGAGTGTACATGCTTGTACTATGCAGTTATTTCACTTGGACTATGGTATAAGTAGGGAAGACTTAATCCATTTTCAAACCTGTTTATGTCACAATTTGTCACAAAAAACACTGGGCCCTCCTATCGCTCTTTCCCAGTTTATGACCTTATCATGCGTTATCATGCCTGTCATAGGAAAATGCAAATTCATCTAATCTATTCTTATTTTGCATTTAGAAAGGAGGAAATGGCATGGCATCAGATGTCAGTAATATGATTTTGAGCAGGAAAACACAATTAAGTTACCTGAGTGGGTCACGGACAGAAATTGAAGCAGCATTAAGATCAGAGGAAAACTCATCTTCGTCCAATATACCTGCCAGGTTACACAAGATTAGCTATGTAATGATTCCTAACCTTATCCATTTCCTTCTCATTAAATTGAGATCCTGCTTATGTTTTTCAAAACATTCTGAGAATGCATTAAAATGACATAAATCATACTATTTTTTGCTGTGTATGTAAGGGATAATGGACAACCCGTAATTCAGTTGGTAAAAGTTAATGAGTGGCCTTTACGTGTCAAGGTACAGTACATTAACTCAATCATCGAGTCTACAGTAAAATGTATTGAAAATTACAAACTATACTCATTCACCTACCTGAGAAGGATACTGATGGAAACAAGAGGCTGCGTGAATAGGATTTCATTTGATTATGAATTGAGTTGTCGGCAGAGAGTAGTCTTGTCAGTGCCAACATCGAATCCATTGATTATTCCACAGGGTCATGGTGAAGAAATATAGAATAAAGAAATTGTTATGTTTTCAAAAGTCCAAATGTTGCGTTGTGTTGTACTGTAGCAAATGCGAAAGGAAAAGAATAGGACGTTTTCGATTGGAAAAGCAATGTAGTCTAACCGGTCTGTGAGGTATTACAGTGACGAGAGGGAGTGTCTGTTATTAGTGTACACCGTATTGGTGCAAACTACACTCTTTAATGGTGTAATCTATCATTGTTGAAGAATATAATGTGTGTTTATTGTTTCTTTATACTGTATGTTTATTCATTATTATGTTTTATTACATGTATGATTCTGTGTGTTTTTCAAACAATAAATGGTTAGAAACTGTTTAGTGATTCAGTGAGCTGTACATTGGTATCCAAATCCCTGCTTACCAAGTCTGTATTTTCCCATAGGCACAATATCAAAGTGACACTATGAATATAATGACGCTACAGTATGAAAAGAGTGGAACAAATGTCATGCTCAATTTCCCTTCCTTCCATAAGTATACATTTCAACTGAACGTGGTATGTTCTAATGAACATAACCCCTGCTACTCCACTAATAAGTGTGTATCTCTGACATAAACAGAAAGAACTGGGTGGGTGGATGGTGTGAGGAGTGTTTAGGGGTGGACACAAGAATGGAATGCAGTGGAAAAATGAATACTCAGAATTGTTGTCATATTGATAGAGTGTTCACAAGTGTAGCCAGTTCTTCCTGTTTATAGCAGAGTTGGTAGTATGCCAAGCATCAGAGAGAGAGAGAGAGAGAGGTAGAGATTGAGAAAGAGAGAGAGGGAGGGAGAGAGAGAGAATGAAGTAAGCATGTAATTTTCTTCCATCAAAGTGTTTGATCTATATGCAGAAACACTATTTATTCACAATGAAGTTGAGGTGTTTGAAGGTTGCTGGGGTTAATTCCCACACATTCATAACAATAGTGCTCTAACCTTAACCTGGAAATCCAGACCCAGATCATGAAAGATTTAGGGCCTGGCTATGGGTAATGAAAATGGCCCAACTTGAGGGGCAGCACCAAGCATGGTGGGCATCCAGACTCGACACAATTGCATTATGACCAACGTTTACTGACTGATTCCAGACTTTATTGCAGCGCTGTTGTCATCGTTCTGTTTAGCTCGCCTCTGACCCGCCTATATCAGATTCACCGATGTGATTGGTACAGCTTGTATCCAAGGATATGGGTAATAAGCATCACTACTGATTGCCAGAGTGACTCGCTGAGCTCAACACTCGCAAGAACTCTGGATTTTCTGCCAATCAAAAGTAAAAATGCATTATGCGTCTGATGTGCTAAACCAAGAATGTTTTGGGGGAGGTTCCAAACCCCTGGATCAGTTACAGTAATACTTCTAAAGGTAGATGCCCAGTCATCCACATTGACTCGAACTGCGCCTGTGCTCTCTCTCCTTTGACCAGCAGGTGGAGCAATGCTGCCACCATGGACCTTCATGGCACGTTCCAGGAATTCCACACATACGCCCAAAGCTGCACGTTTGCTCTTGTGAATCCCCGGTCCGTCATTGGTTATAGTTATTCTGATGAAATCATACTTTGTGTTGTCTTCACCTTTAACTTTCCTCCTCCCTTTTATCGACTTCACACACAACTTTTGGACCATTTTACTTTTAACCATTAGATTAAAACCAGTGTCATCATCAGGGAGGGAGGGAGCGAGAGAGAGAGAGAGAGAGCACACTGTATGGAGCCTGAATCAATGTAAAATGTTTGACTTCACAATCAGTATGAAGGTGTTTTGTGTCTCGTGTTAGACTCATGCTAACCATATATAGGCTTGTCTTCTCTCAGCTTTGATATCACATGGTGGTGCTAGACCACAGTGACATACGTTCATTTTCAGGCTGTCCCTGGAGTTTCCCCCTAGTGTGAATCATACTTCTCAGGGCTACGCCCACGCTGTATCGCTGGGCTTCGGTTGCTCACATGTCTCTAACATACTAGCATGAATGTCTGCTAGCACTAGTTATTTACCAGCTTTAACCCACTTGCCTGTGAGGTTTGTGGCACTTTACATTCATTTCTGTTCTCAGGCATTTGCTCCATTTCTTTGGCCAGTGGGTGGAGTGTGGGCATGACCACAGGCCTTTATCCGACGACACAATTCAGCACACAATCAGAAACCCTTCTGTCAACATCCCCTTTTGCTCCTTATCCGCTCTGCTGCCTTTCCTGTCACATGTCTCATATTTCAAATTCTAAGACTTTGAATCAAGCGAACACGGCCTGTGTGCCCACATCAGAGTGTTGTGTCGTGTTTCAGATGGCGCTGTTCATGGGCCTCTTCCACCATAAACAAGAGTGCCCGATGCTTCGGTGGTGGTAATGTGAGACCAGCAACACCCAGCAGTCATCTAACCATCTAACATACAGTAAATGTATCTCTGTGAGTGGACCGTTGATGCAGCCATGTTGCCCTCTGTGATCTTCAGTTTAACTGCTACAGACCTGGGTCCACTATGGATTTTACAATAATAATAAAAAGAAAAACTCAATGTAATATAGGCTAATAAAGGTCATGTATTTTTGCATTCAAAACAAGTTAAAAACAAGCAGTAAGTAGGCGAAGTCTATTATCATGTTCCTCCTAAAAGAATGACACTTCCCCTTTTTCTTTTTTTCTAATATAGATTTCTTGGTATTTTTGCCTTTACACCGTACCAGGAAACACGTGGGAGAGAGAAATGTAGCTGAGGTTTGGTGACCGCTGGTAAGATTCAAACTCAGATCCCCATAGGCACTTGGACCCATATGTGTCCCCTGGCCCTTACACTTCAGCTTTCCCTCCTCCCCATGTTCAGAAGACACTATGTGTCATAGGGTAGTCATGGTACAAGAGGAATAGACACAGCAGAGACCAAGCAAATAAGGGTGTAAAACGATGGGGATTTATTTTAACCACAATTTCCAAACAATCTTTGTGCAAAACAGTGTACAAAAACATGTAACGATAGCAACATACAGCTGAAATAAAAAGGAAGAAAGAAGAAACAGAACACAAACAAAGCAACATGCAGTGAGTGAAGTAACACATTCGCACACATTGCAGCAGCCCACTGAGTATGTTTTTGGCTGAAGCCATCAAGCGTTGATCATCAAACTGATAGAATAACCAAGGAACCCTCTGCATAGGCGGCAAAATGGAGCTTGTCCCACTGTGTATCATGTACAAAAAACAGACAATAAATCGCATGTAAGGAAACAAATGTACAGCCATACAAATTACAAAAAAAAAAAACATTCAACCAATGTGCCTAGGTCATGTTAAACTAAAATAGAAACAGGAACAAATGATGAAGAAAATACCAGATATAAACACAATTCAATTAAATAAATAGTACAGTTTGAATCGCATCGTCACACTAAACACTTGTTTTCATTAGCAAAGCAGCTTTTACTTGGTATCACTTCAAGTTGACAGTAAACACGGATGCACAGCTTACAGTAAACGTTCCTCAGTACTCTATAAGTGATTCCTTTGGTCAGCATTCAACCTTATGGTTAAGCTTGTGACACTGGTGCCTTCATAATCTTAGCCCCTCTATCTTTATCTTTCCTCATGCTTAAAAAAAACTGTTCAGAGGACATAAAGACTCCAAAAGACGGTCAAAACTTAAGTTTACATAACCATAGAGATCGTCAAACCAGAGAACATACTGTACATGAAGACTCCAAAAGATTGTCAGACCAGAGAACAGAGTGTGCAGTTGTCCCTTGCCCTCACCTTGACCTCTAGCACATTTACAGCGGGCCCTCATGGAACAAGGAAAACATAGAATGGAAAACATAGAACGGGAGGGGAAGATGGGAATACTGTAGTGTGTTTCTGCAAAACAACCTATTGAAACCTATTGCTTTGATATTGGAACTGTGGGCCCTTATAACTGGAAGGATATTTGATGTGAGTGGTTTTTTGCTGGAGTCAATGGCATGGGCAAGTTAGACCCATAAGCAAACCAGTCAATGGCTGTCATGCACAATAACTTCAATACATGTCCCTGGAGGTAAAAGCATAAGCATGCAGAGTTCACACTCAGTGGTACAGTGGTACTAGCTTCTTTTGCAAAGATATGAACTACACCAGTCTGGCTGAAACTTTGCCCTCTGGGGCTTGTCAGTCCCAAACAATGGCTGTTGGCCTCCAGCCAATTCAGCTCCCCTGCCCATAGCTCTTGTGTTTATGCCTCATGTAGACCTGTTCACACAAGTCAGATTGCACACACATTCCAAAAATACTGTAGTTCCATTCTCCTCAGAAAAATGCTAATGGGTAAGGATACACATCCACACTATCAGAAAGTCCTGGTTAGACGCCAAGATACTTCTACTATTTGAAACTTGTGAACTAGAGGCAGAAATTAACATGCTTGGTACACTGTAGAAACGAACAGACATGTGGAGAACAACATGCATACACTTTGGTGGTGACACTAGATGAAAAGGAAAGGACAGATGAACTGAATGTCTTTGATGAATTTGATTAATTTCAGGGTAACTGAGTTGAAACATTTTACATAAATATTTCCATCTCTTTTGTTTATCACTGTTGCTCCACTGCATTGGCAGAAAAACCTGTTGTGATGTGAAACAGACAAGCAAAGAACCTTAGATTCGTGCCTCTCGGTAGTAACCATACTGTATTTCAATAAGCATTCAGTTTCTGAACATACATTTTGGAGCTGATTCTATATGCTACACATGCCACTTGACGTGACAATATAATGCTGCTATTACAATATGGCATGTGTATATGAGAACATGGAACAGTGATCATACAAATAGAGCACTGGGCATGTAATGATCAATGTTTTTATATTTCTACATTAATATTTCATGAGTTGCACAATGTCATGCTGGTTTTGTTTATATTCACCATTTCCGTCCATGTGATTGCCAACGGCCAGTGGATGTGCTTAAGAGTGCTTCACTGTTCCATTTTGTTCTCCTGGGCTTCCATTCATCTGACCTTGAACTGCAACTGTAGAAGCACAAGCACACACACTCCCTCACACAGCAGTCTAGTTAGATTGCATACCACACCACACCAACTAGCCTACACCGATACTGGATGAGCGTGTGGAAACTATTCACCACAAAGCATATATCAAATCTCTTAGTGCTGAGACTAACAAAATGACACATTTTCTTTGAGATTTCATAAAATGTATTATGATTATTTATTTACAAAACATCTCTTGTATTATGCTCTACTGTAATAATAATTATCAAAAGTAATGTCCTGAACTTTCAACTTATGATTTTATAGTCAACGGAAGATGGTCTGAAATAATAATCTGTTTACAGCTTGCTCTCACAAACTTATTGCACCTGAATGGAACAGTTTCAGTCCTTACCGTGCCCATTTGTAGTGGTTGCTGGCGGCAGCTGGAGTAGCTGTTGTGTCTCAGCTCTGCAATCAGTGTGATCTTGTTTGGTTTGGCCTTGTTTGGTTGCCATCTGTTCTCGTCCCAGAGTCACTGAGTGCAGCATGAATTCCGTTAAAGACAACACACACAGGTGGTGACTGCACCGTTTGCTCAGACCCAGTTACTGTTACCAGTAGTTAGCTAGCTTGTTGTTGACCTACAGGTATGACAAATCATACACTCTGCTTTCTCAAGACCAAGTTCAGAAAGGTTGCACATTAACCACAAGAATGGCATATGCTGCACCGTGTGTGGGAAACAACTTTGTCACCATTGATAAAGTCAAACTCCTCTTAAATATGAATGCATGTCAGCGTCCAGGTCAGGATGAATTCATACCATTCCCTTTCTTTTTTCAGGCAGTAGTAGATTCCAGCACCAACTATTGCTGAAATAATAATGATCGTCCCAGAAACAACACCAGCAATGAGAGCAGCGGCATCATCTGTGAAGTGAAATGAAAACAGCTTATATTACAGGACCATGCAGATGTTTGGGAATGCAAGCTAATATCAATAAAGCTGTGCTGGGAGGAGCATAGAACAGACAAGGTAGAATCATAATGACATGGAGACGTGGGATTCCCCGACTCTCTCCATGTTTCAGACCTAAACTGCATCTCCTATCTCTCTCCCCTCAAAAACAATAGCAAGCCACTGACCTGATGAGGGGTTTCTTGTGGTAACTGTAGGATCAATTGAAGGAACTACAGAGGCAAATAAAATCATAATTGGTGTAGGGGATTTTGCGCAAGTTTGTGTGCAATCATGAAAACATTATACATTCCATGCAAGGCGTAAATGTGTGATAGCTGGAGTTTCAGTTAATGCATGTCATTACTCATATTTTTCCATATCCACACACACACACACACACACACACACACACACAAACACACATACACACACACACCTGCTAAAGGAAACAGCTCTGTTTCACGGAGGCTACTAGTATTCCAGCTGGCCGGGTTGTTGAAGTTGCAGGTGTAGAACCTATCCAGTCTTCCACTCATCTCCACCATCAGCACAGACCCTGAGTGCCTTGTCCCCTTGCTGTCTGTCCAGGTGTAATCCGTGTACTCGACAGGATCCATGCCTTTACAGGTGTACAGGATGTTTCTCCCTCCTGTGCAGGTTAGCGTGCAGTTTGTGGGCCCACACTCCTTAAGAGATCACTGGCCTAGGGACAGATTCTGGACAAAAGAGTACAACGAGGTGTGTAGGATGGGCTATGTAAAGTTAGCACAGTTAGCAGCTATGCTAGTGTTACATTTTGTAGTTAAATGATTATTTGAACATGATTTAGTATGTAAAGCATGGATTTTAAGGAAAAACTAATGAAACCATTTTCACTTACCCACAACTACTAGATGAAACATCTTTTTTGTTTCCACATTGTTGATTTGAAGCGTGTATGTGCCATCGCTGCTATCTTGCAGGTCTGAGATACAGTAGTCAGAGCCCAGGTTTCCATGTTGAGTTTAGCCGCATGTTGAGATGTAGAGTAATAGGATGGCTGTTCATTGCCATCTTCCCACTCTGCCACCTTGTTGTTGTTCCACAACCACAAAACTGACACAACAGCCACAACTGGGACCTCTCCAACAAGCTCGACAGAGCCTCTCTCTAATGCAAATGTTGGACTGCCAACTAAAATACACCCAAAACACTTTTAGTCAGTCTAATTTTGTAAACTGAGTTAATGACTAGTTCTGCTGATTAGTAAGCACCTGTCTCAACTGTAATTTATGTCCCATTGCCCTCTCAGCTATAATCTCCAAATAGCTTATTCAAAGACTTTCAGGAAGTAATGCATACAGCACAATACCAAGTGAGTTTCCATGCAGTGACATACAGAACTAATTTGGCAGCTGTGTTAATCTTAACGTTATAAAGTCAAGCACAGGCAAAGTGGTGTAAATGCATTACTTCATGAAAGTCTTTGAATAACCTATTTGGAGATTATATAGCTGAAATGAACCAAGGATATCAGAGCTTGCCCTGGGGCGGGGAGAAGTGAGTTACCTCATGGCTAGGGCAGGGCGCCAAATACATGAATCACAGCTCTCCAACATCCTAACTTGCATGCGTGGGCGTGAGCTGCAGCCTTCACATCTGTGAGGGGTGGGGGCGTTATGACAGAATCCTAATTCGGAGACATCGGGTGCCAGATTCATGCAGTGGTGCAGTGTTGGTCAAAAGCAATGCATGCAGGATTTCAGCATGACTGTGTGCCAGTGCTGTTAGGGACAACATGAAGATGAAAGCCCCAACTTTTGCTCGGTCACTCTGGCTTTCCATATGACGACACAATTCAAACTGACCACTGAGATGTCCACTACATTCAGTCTCAGGAAGACATAAAACAAAAAATCTCTCGTGTTTTCTTAGTTTGTTGTGTTTAAGGGTGTTTCACGTCTTGAATGTGACACGATTGTAAGTTCCAAGATAGTAAAGCAGGCCTACGCCCACAGCTCTTGTTTCGGAGGACGCTGCTGATCATGACTGCTCTACCCCTAAACATGAATGCCTGGAGCATTGGCGGTAATTTGAAACCAGCTGCACCCATCAGACTTCGCTCAGCACACAGCATACCATCCCGAATGACCCACACCCCCTCTCCAGTGACTCAAATTCCTCTCCTGAGCAGTATTTGTGCAATTGCTATCGTCACAAATGTAAGCACTAAAAAGCACAAGAATGAAATTAACCAACCAACCATGAAAGACAGATGGCTCGTCAATTCTAACTAGGCCTATGTATGAAATCAAGAATTTCAAAGCACCATCGCTATCACTGTTTATACTGAAGATTGTTACACCCCTGGAGGTTGAAATATCACAGTTCACATTTTGCACTCCTGTGAAATGTGCTTGTCTTGCAAAAATGGAATTAAACCAGTCTGACAGGAACACTGCAGTCCCAAAACAATGTCTGTTGGTACCTAATTTACTTTAGATCTGACAGTCCTTTCCTCAAGCTATAATACACATGCTCCATTCCAGTCATACTGTGGTAATATAATACATTTAAAAAGAAATTCATAGCCTAACATATGAAAAAAGGAAGGAAATGGAATATGGAGCACATTTTGTTTTGTGGTCTCCTGCTTTCAAACACGGCTATGTATAGCAGTCTTTCAGAGTAATGTTGTGTAATGTGTTTGCTCAACTCCACTAACAAATGCTGCAATGCCTTGCTCTTTTGGGGGGAGAGATATCAAGGTCCTGGATCAGATGATCACTAATACAAATAACTATGTCAGCAAAAAAACAAACCAAAACCAAAGTCTGTCTGTCTGTTCATCAGCATAATTAGAAAAACAATATTGCACATTAAACATGATAAACAAACAGCTACTGGGCCTGGCTGACCCAGAGTCAAATTCATCATGATATGCATTGATCATTTGGCACATATAGGCCTTTCAGGTCACTGGTGGCCTGTCTGTTACCACTAGTAATGAGGGCAGCATGGCTGCTGCCCTGCATTTAATTTGATTCATGAGCATTAACTTCAGTAACCTGTCTGTTGTCCAAGATAGAAGGGCAGGAGCTACATGTAAGCTATCTGTGGCCTGTCTGTTGTCTAAGAGAGAAGGGCAGGAGCTAAGCTATCTGTGGCCTGTCTGTTGTCCGAGAGAGGAGGCCAGGAGCTAAGCTATCTGTGGTCTGTCTGTTGTCTAAGACAGAGGGGCAGGAATATACAGTATGCTGTGGCCTGTCAGTTGTCCAAGACAGAGGAGCAGGAGCTAAGCTACTGTATCTGTGGCCTGTCAGTTGTCAGTTGTCTAAGACAGCTAAGCTATCTGTTGTCCATGAGAGAAGGGCAGGATCTAATCTATCTGTGGCCTGTCTGTTGTCTAAGACAGAGGAGCAGGATCTAATCTATCTGTATCTGTGGCAACATAGGGAAGTGTAAGAGATAGGGGCCAGGGACATGAGAAATCTAGCAAAAACAAACCCCAATAGTTGTAGATAATATACATATTTAATTTAAACTATAATTGCAGTTAGTAGATTAAAAAAATATATACATTTGGAATACAATTTTAAAAAAAAAGAGTGAGCGAAAGGAAAGGAAGGTGCTACGTCTCTGTGTGTGTGGTGTTTATTTTAAGACTGTTAGTTTATCTGATGCTGTGATAATGGGCATTTGTATAATTCAGTAGTCTGCTGTTGCAAACACGCAAACAAAAAACATGCAATGGATGTAGCAAAAACAACAACAACCCCCCCCCCACACACACACACACACACACTTTTATACAGACTTATATACAGACAGCGTGGCACACATATTTATATACTTACCCTACAGTCACACAGGCTACAAGAGACAGCGACAACTCCACCAACTTGTCGTTGAGTGGGGAGGTGATTTGCGGGTGATTGATGGCTAACGATTTCTGCGTGATAGGTGGCTGACCGATAGCTTGTACATACCTTCAGATATATTTTTTGACTTGATTTTGATTTTTTGGACTTTGAAGTTCATAAGGCATCAAATCCTGAACTTACTTATTCGTACAGAAATACTGCCTTCGATTAGTTAGCTCCGCTATCTTATATAAAATGTTCAACTTTACTTTCAAACAAGGAAAGTCACGCTGCCTTCAATCCGATTGGTAGTCGCTTTGCCGCTTCGCTCAACATTTGCATAAAATAGCCTTCTTGTCTATTTTGGCCCCGCCTTGCTCGCGACAGCAGCAAGCTTGTCGCTTGTCTCTGGCAAACGTCCACTGTTGAAAATGAATGGTACTCTGCAGCTTTGTAGATTGTGTGACTGCAGGGTTAGCCTGCTCGCAACATGAAACCTCTTAAAAATCACTAACAAATCACTAACAGTTTGAAAACACAATCTGGCTGTACACAACAGACCCCTTGGCAGCAGGTTATAACCAGTTGAAATGGTCTCCTGTGGCTCAGGCAAGACCTTCTGACCTTTGGGAAAATATGTCTCACAGATACTGTACTGTACATTCAGTGCTGCAGCACTTTTTATTACAAGATTTTATAATACAAAAATCTGTCTATCTATCTAAATATTGCTAGTGGTGAAATTCATCCAAAATGACAACTCCCGAACCCCCCCACCCCCCCCACACACGCAACAAAATGTTCAAATAAAAATGTACAAATACTGCTGACATAAATAATGACAGACCATTCAGTCGTCTCATTCATGAACCACACATACAATAATAAATCCACAAATACAGTGATTCATAAATGTGTACATACAGTAAGTATATACATGTTTGTACATACGTATGCACATATTTGGAATCAAAATATTCATAAAATGATATTAGTATTGGAGCATGCCAAAGCATTAATATCACTGACCACAGTAAGATATCGAGGCTAAATCCCTCTGTCTCTTAACCCCCCAAATTCTGAATTCCTTGCATGTGTGTTAGTTTGTGTGTTTGTGTATCATTTGGAGCAGCTGGAGCAAAGCAAAGACATTGCTTCTGGAGGTGGTCCATGTCCATATAGTTCGTTGTCTTATTGGCTGTATTCATTGGCTAGCATTCTTGTTTCAAATAGAAGAATGTCTCAATACCATCCGTACAATTATGTATCAAATGTGGGGCCTTCTTTTTAAAAATGAATAAAACAAACAAAAAGGGACAAAAGTATGTCTTCTGTGGTGCATTGGTGTAGCAATGATGTAGCATCTTCAACACATTCACATTTAAGCTCATAATGAGATCATTTGAAGTCATTTGTTCCAGGATAACTATCATTGGGCTTTAGCCAAATAAGTAACAAGGCAGAATATAAAATGATATTAATCCACAGGGACATGCCTTGGCACAGTTCCTCCTCTTCAGCTCCCTTCCTGTTCAAACGGCTACAAGACAAAACGTAACAGGCTTCAAAAACAATATTTTCTACATAAAGATCACATCATAATTAGAATTTACCATAGCTTATAGGTTTAACGATAGCTTTATATACAGTACAGTGCATATACAGCAGGTTGGAAATTATTACATTTGAAATATCACTCTCCTTCATTTTTTCTTGGTTCTAAAAACAAGCAAAATACCAATTTCAGCCGTTACAAGAACACAATGTGATGTGACAATGTGAAACAGAGAGGTCCTACTTAACACTGTGTCATATAAGAATGTCAAGCACCCTGTACCGGTTGAAACAAGGCCCATAATTACGCCCCAATGGATAAATATCAGACTCATATTCGTGAGTATGACAACGTCAGGCTAACAAACAGTATGAAATACTATAGAACATGTTTTATGTGGAAGTGTTACATGAACGGATCTAGATGGAGTCAAACCCACAGAAGAGTTAAGCTAAATAGACAGATACTGGTGAAAAAAATGACAGGTAAGATAAGTCCCCCACCCTCCCCTTTCCCTCTTTCTCCCTCCCTGGCCTGACTTGAACAGCAGGTCCCTTTTCCAATCTGTGATTAGCTTGAGGATGCTTAAGTTAGATGGTAGGTTTTCTGTCTCATTTTTCCCAGAAATAGTTTTCTAGAGATGTATAGCCTGACTACACTCCCAGCAATGCAAAGAGTTTGTGTTGGGCCAGAGAAGGATTCAGCTACAAGGCAAATCAATCATTACATCCTGTTTAAAATGTACAATAGATTAATTAGCGCATATGCAGTAAACTGAATCACATGGGCATTATGGTATTTGTCTCTGGGGAACGCCAGCATACCTTCTTTATTGTTTGACGGGGTCTCAGGCGAACCATGCTCATCCCCTGGCTTCTCAGCAGTGTGGTTGTTCACAGTCTGAGGTGCTGAGTCTGAAAACAAGCACAATATAATTTTCAGCCATCACAAGCACACAGCAATATGACAAAGTGAATAATTTATACAACACTACTGATTAACAGTTTAATATGGTACCATATAAGAACAATTCATAAAAACATTATGTCAAATTATCACCATAAGGACATGATTAAATACTATAGCATACTTTACACATCCAAAAACAAAATCAAACCTTTGGTTGGTTGGCTGTCAGGCACAGCGTCAACCTCTGGCTTCTCAGCAGGCTGCTTTCCGGCATCTTCTGTGGTGTCTGAACACATGCAAAGTACAATTTTCAGCTATGTATCATTTTCTCATATATTACTATATACAGTAGAAGTAATTAGCGTGATATGGTCACCAATTAAAGGAACCGTATGTAGGATTTTGGCAAAAACTGGTACTGCAATCACTTTCACAATACTGTAGAGCAGTGCATCCCCTCCCCCTCCTTCCTGAGTCGAAGTTGGCAACCCGGATGCCGAAACACTACTGACTCGCTGGAGAGTGGCGCATCAGGCCAAAACACACAATATGTAAACATCAACATCAGTTGAGGGCTGCAACTTCACTTTATGAAATTACAATATCCTGGGCAGACTACCATTGTCAGTGATATAAGTATTTGAAGTGAGCATGATTTCTTAACTAAGACTAGTTGATACATACAGTTAAGCCCAAAATTATTAGCCCCCCTGAAATTTTGGAACATTACTCTAAAATTCTCCTTAAATTTTTCATCCCTGATCAAATTTTAAAAATCCAACATTCGCCAGTGTTATTATGTAGAATCTGGTGCATTTTGGAGTGTTAATATATTATTAGGAATGCTTAATCTCAAATTGTGTGAAAAGTGGAGTGGTCAAAATGAATAGCCCCCATGTGATTTTTTTGCTTTTAAACGCACACGACCAACCTGTCACCTTTCAAGCCACACCTTTGCAGTTAGTTAATGTCCAGACAACACCTGAACACCAAACCAGCATTGATTGTTTACCTAAAGACTTCAAGGAACAGGCCTACAGGCACTTGAACACCTGTCTGAGAGGGGACTGCCTTTACAGGCATACTGAAGATAAAGGAAATCTGTCTGGACCTCAGAAAGAACATCATTGAGGCCTATAATATGGAGAAAGGCTATACTGTAATTTCTAGATGCTTCACAGTCTGTAGAACAGCCGTGCAAGGCATCATTACAAAGTACAAAGAGTTCCAAGTTTGTGCATAACAAACCTAAGTGTGGATGAAAATGCTAAATATCTCAATCTAGAGAGAAAAATCATCAGGGATGTTAGCAAGCAACCCTGCACATCCGCCAAAATGATAGTTGCTGACCTTGAGACCTCTGGGGTTAAAGTCTTGAGGAAGACAGTAGCGAGGGATTTTTATTGTGGAGGCCTCCAAGGTTATCGGCTGAGAAAAACCCCTTACTCCAAAAGGGGCGCTTCAAAGTCAGACTGTACTTTGCCCATGCACATTTAAAAGCTAAAAATGAGTTTTGGAAAACTGTCCTTTGGTCTGATGACATTAAACTGGAGCTGTTTGGGCACATGGATGTTGCCTATGTTTGGCGAAAAAAGGGAAGGCCTACAACCATAAAAATACAGTTCCCACAGTGAAGCATGGTGGTAGGAGCATCACGTAATGGGGCTGTTTTGCTGTCTCAGGCACAGGGAGCCTTGTTTGGGTGCATGGGATCATGAAAAAGAAAGATTATGTTGACCTTTTGAGGGATAACATCAAGAGGCCTACTCTTAGTCTAGGCTTAGGTCACCACCAGGTCCTTCAGCATGATAATAACCCAAAGCATAGTGAAGAGTGGTCTAAAACGCCCTAAAGGATACCAAAATCAAGGTGCTGGAATAGCCTACACAGAGACCAGACCTCAACCCCATTGAGAATCTGTGGCACGTGCTTAAAGCAAGAGTCCATACAAGAAAACCATGCAGTTTGAACAAGCTGGAGCTAAAGAGTGCTTAAGAGATATGTGCCAACCTAGTAAAAGACTATTCAAAGAAGTTGTTGTCAGTTGAAGCAAAGAAAGGCTACACTATTGACTATTAATGGTCTGGGGGCTAATAATTTTGAACATGTCAATTTTTGCTTTTCTTGTCTCAAATCAAAGCATGAGTAAACAATGGTCATCAAACTTTGGGGGCATACTGTCTTTGCGCTTCTGTAATCATATAAACTAGGCACATTTTTGGAAATGGTCATTTTCATGTATAAACAAAGGATTATGTCTGAATTCATAAGGGGGGCTAATAATTTTGGGCTTAACTGTAACTCTCACGTTTCAATGCGTGCACTCACTGGCTCTGGCGCGTGGCTCAACTTTGATAGCACTTAGCTAGCCCAATGCATTCATTAGGATCCAAACAGATATGAAGTTAGAAGCGACCAAAAATCTCCATGTTTTCCCTAGGGGTGCAACGGATCGAAAAAGTCACGGTTCGGATCGTTCCTCGGATCAAGAGTCACGGATCGGATCATTTTTCGGATCAGCAAAAAAAAAAAAAAAAAAGACAAGACAAGACAAATAAACATAGTTTTGTCTTTGACGGGATGTTGTAACGTGGCTCAAGCACTTTCAGCATGTGTTTAAAGTAGGCTAGTGTTGTCACGATACCAAAGTTATTGTTTCGATACCGATACTAAGTCAAGAATGACTTTTTCGATGCTTTTTTACAATTTTAGTTGATTTGATGTTTAATCACCTTATATTGAATATTGTGTGATCATTCACACCAGTGGCCATCCAAGATTCTGCTTGACCCTCCACACACAATCTGCATAATTACTAGTAGCTACAAATGTTTAGTCATTTGTGTACTGATTTAGCTATCTTTAATGTGGTGTGTAGGAGTGCGCATAGGAGGTGTGTGTAATTGAGTCCCTGTCGTTTTAAGAAATACGTGAGGGTAATTAGGCTTCAGTCTCTCACGGTTTTATTCTTGAGAAAATAAGTTGGATATAGTGCATGATGACGAGGATATTTCATTAGATAAAATACATGTTAATAAAACTAACAAGTCGAAGAAAATCTTTCTGGGATCATAAAAGAGATGAGTGTCTTGCAATGCTCCTTTATGATTTTAGTGAGCACAAGCTATCTCCAGATGTACAAGTTAGCCAAGGTTGCATAGCTTATTGCTGACATTGAACCCAACAGTAGGCTAAGCCTAAATTACCTAAATATCATAGCATAGGTAGGTGCGCAACAAACTTGAGAGGTAAATGTGCACAAACGAACTTGATATTAGGCTATTATTGTGTTGCTGCTGTGCAGCCACATCAGCACTTAAACTAGCAGCCATGTATTGCTGGTTATGGCATGACCGCTAATAACGTGTGTGAGAGCAGAAAAGACGCGCAGGCAGGCTAGGGGAGCAGAGCCTACGGCTCTGTAGGAAGGGACTAGAAGCATGCCTTGTGGACACGCATGTTACTTCAAAAGAACACACGGACATTATTATTAATAATTATTATAAATCAATCCGCGGATCATGTGTGTGCCGAACCGAATATACTGATCCGAACGGATCACGGATCAATGATGATCCGTTGCACCCCTAGTTTTCCCTATTAAAATACAGTTACACGAGCAAATATGGTTAGACAAAATAAAACGTGATAACTATATTGTGTGGCTGAATAACATTGGGAGCACTTAGACTCTGCGCAGTAATATCCTCACTCCAACGTGAAACTGAAAGTGCAAGAGTGAGGATATTACTGCGCCACACAATATAGTTATCCCTCTTACCTGCATACAAATGCACCACGTTTAATTTTGTCTCACCATACTTGGTCGTGTGACTTCTCGTGTAACTGTATTTTAATAGGGAAAACATGGAGGTGTTTGGTCGCTTCTAACTTCATCTCTGTTTGGATCCTAATGAATGCATCGGGCTAGCTAAGTGCTATCAAAGTTGCGCCGCGTGTCAGAGCCAGTGAGTGCAGGCATTGAAACGTGAGAGGTATGTATCAACTCGTCTTAGTTAAGGGAATACCGTAGTTTAATATGAAAAAACGGTGAAGTGTTCCTTTAATGTCTACTGACATATTAGGGCCATTTTATGATTAACTGAAATGCATTTATTACATACGGTTCCTTTAGACATTATTAAATAGTACCACAGAACTTGTTTGGTGTGGAAGTATTAAATGAATAGACCCAGATACTGCCAACACCACCAAGGACTTAAGCTAAGTAAAGCTAAGCTAAGAAATCAGATAGTGGTTATAAATAAGCTTTTTTTTTTTTTTTCAACCCTCTATGGTTTCTGCATTGTAATTACATGCTATTTACAATTTAGCACATTTACCAGAATGGAACTAGAAGGCAGTTCAATATATTTGCTACAGTTATTAATCAATGATTACAGTATGTCTAACATTAAATAGGCATAATATACTGCCCAACATATACGCCTAGAATAATCATCATCACCTCTGTAATTGATTTATTTGCCATTGCCATTAAATGGTATTATTTCAAGAAGGTGATGATATGTGAATAATTGACATGACACTGATTGTTAAGAGAGAGCTCACGATTAGTATTTGAGTTTGCAAAAACAGCGGAATAGGCTTTCATTCTATGTAATGGCGCCGCAAGTAAGCAGGTTTTGCAGTTGCTTACAGTGATGCAAGTTTATTAGGGATGGAAAGTCATTTATTAGGACTATTGCTACTTTAGGAGGGACATCCAGGGCAACAAAAAAGACGCCCACCCATCTAAAACTATCACTAACGGTCTGTATCCAATCTCAGGTGATTTGCATGACCATTCATCACAGCTGTTGCTTCGATAAGAGGCTACCAGGTCTGTGGGGAGGGGTTGCTGCAAATGAGAGGAGAGGGGCTCTGATCGCACAGTAATTAACTTATACAAACAATTTGTCCAGCCACAATAAAGTCTAGCCTAACCTCTGCTCTATAGACTAACTGCACTCCCAGCAATGCAAAGAGTTTGTGTTGGGCCAGAGATGGATTCAGCTACAAGGCAAATCAATCATTACATCCTGTTTAAAATGTACAATAGATTAATTAGCGCATATGCAGTAAACTGAATCACATGGGCATTATGGTATTTGTCTCTGGGGAACGCCAGCATACCTTCTTTATTGTTTGACGGGGTCTCAGGCGAAGCATGCTCATCCCCTGGCTTCTCAGCAGTGTGGTTGTTCACAGTCTGAGGTGCTGAGTCTGAAAACAAGCACAATATAATTTTCAGCCATCGCAAGCACACAGCAATACGACAAAGTGAATAATGTATATAACACTATTGATTAACAGTTTAATATGGTACCATATAAGAACAATTCATAAAAACATTATGTCAAATTATCACCATAAGGACATGATTAAATACTATAGCATACTTTACACATCCAAAAACAAAATCAAACCTTTGGTTGGTTGGCTGTCAGGCACAGCTTCCTCTGGCTTCTCAGCAGGCTGCGTTCCGGCATCTTCTTTGGTGTCTAAACACATGCAAAGTACAATTTTCAGCTATGTATCATTTTCTCATATATTACTGTTAGGGCTCAGCACGTTAACGCGTTAATATCACGTTAACTCATCAATCAATTAACGCCGATAATTATTCTATCGCGCATTAACGCAGTTTTTATTATTTATTCTATACTCTAAAAGTCTGTTGCTCACAGGTTGGTCACAGGCGTCTCATCACGCATTGAAATTCCATAGCCTACGTTCACGATAGGGATGCACCGATCCGATATTTGGATCGGATATCGGCCCCGATATGAACAAAATAGCTGGATCGGGGATCGGAAAAAATGAGCCGATCCATGGGCCGATCCGAATTTAATATAGTCTCAAAAAAGGCTGAGCCATGACGCGCAACCAGCCATTTAGCGCAGCTCACTGCTGCGGGTTAGAGTGTGCCTCACCTCACTGTGTGCTCTGAGTGTCTAAATTCATGGATGGGATAAATACAGATACCAAATTTATGTCATAGGATCAAAAGAATATCTATACTAACCACCATTTGTCATAGATTAATTACGATCTTCATGCGTTTTGTTGCATTTAGGCAACACGTTAATGTGTAACAGTCAACAAAATAGGCTACTCAAACTAAACACATTGTCATTTTCATCTCATCTGTATAAACTGTTCTTGGTATAAAGACATGCAGATGTTCAAATTGGCTGTTAAAAACTTATCATTTATTAGATAAAACATACAACTTCTACCGTTTACCACCATTCAAACTCCGTGTGAACTAATTAGTTTATCGTGGGGAAACTGCGGGACCGTACCACTATGAGTAAATAGAAGGGTTTCGCGGGTGACACCATTTTGGCAGGGGTGTTTCAATGTATGTCACTAATATGGGATTTTTTATCTGCAAAATTGTTTTTTTTTGTTAGATTTATTATTTAGTAATAACTGTGAACTTGAATTTGAATGCTGTTCCAAGTTGCTGCTGGTGTACAACTGTTTATTTTCAATACTAGTAATATAATCAATAATGGTGATGATAATAATAATAATAATAATAATAATAATAATACATTACCTTTATATCTAAGTGTTATTTGTTAGATTTTTTTAGGAAAGTAATGTTTAGTTAGGCAAAGAATGAAGAATGAAGTCAAGCCTGATGCCTTTAGTCTTTTCCACATGGTGAGGTATACAGTTTATTAATTAACAATGGTATCGGATCGGTATCGGATATCGACTGATACGCAGAGCCCAGGCATCGGTATCGGTATCGGGACTGAAAAAGTCGGATCGGTGCATCCCTAGTAGGGATGCACCGATCCGATATTTGGATCGGATATCGGCCCCGATATGAACAAAATAGCTGGATCGGGGATCGGAAAAAATGAGCCGATCCATGGGCCGATCCGAATTTAATTTAGTTTAAAAAAAGGCTGAGCCATGACGCTCAACCATGCCATTTAGCGCCGATGTAGCAGACAGCTCACTGCTGCGGGTTGAGTGTCATCACCTCACTGTGTGCTCTGAGGGCCAGATGTACTAACACAGCGCTAACAGCGAGTTTTGGTAAACGCAGAATGCGAACGCTGTGCTTGGCTATATTGCGTGGAATTTACTAAGCTGTCACTTCATTACGTTAACTGCGGTCATCCCCGCCCGTTTCCGCCCCCTCTACAGCGCTAGTTGCGTGAACCACAAGCGCAGTTGAATATTGCAATACTAAAAAGAATCCAAGTTTAGCGATCATACATGATACAAAGAGATGTCAATGAGCAGCGACAGACAGAGTAGGCCTAGAAGTTCTACTAATCCACTTAAAAAAATACTTGTGAACTATTTAATGCAGGTAGACTATACGGATATGACTTACAGTAATGCCTGTCTAACAGATTGGGAAGTGTAGGCTATGTCGTGAAAGAGAAAATACGATTTTAGAGAGGCAAACAAAAGTTAAGGTTGCTTTTGACATAGTGTAATGAAGAAAACTGATGCTCTGAATATTGATTCAGCTGACTCTAAACGTTTTTCTAATAGACGCATTTAACCGCAATTTGGATTGCACCTGCTTTCAGAAGGCGGACGTTTTTCAACGCAAAGTAGACGTGCGCTGTTTTCATACATAAGGCGGAATACTTAATCAATCGCTATCAGCACCTCTCCTCCCCTGTACTTGCGCGTTACACCCATTTTCAGCTGATCCGCCCAGGAATTAATATGCATGACACGGAAAAGCGCTAATAGCCATTCTCAGCTCCCATGGCAGGCAGTTTGCGCGTTTCTCTCATTGCGGCGTGTTTGTACATACCATCCCCATGTTTATACGCGCACGTTACGCCTGCAATGGGCGCAAAACGTTAGTACATCTGGCCCTGAGTGTTTAAATTCACGGATGGGATAAATACAGATACCAAATGTATGTCAAAGGATCAAAAGAATGTCTATACTAACCTCCATTTGTCATAGATTAATTACGATCTTCATGCGTTTTGTTGCATTTAGGCAACACGTTTAATGTGTAGTGTAGGCCTAATGTAATGTGTCAACACAAAATAGACTACTCAAACTAAACACATTGTCATTTTCATCTCATATCTGTATAAACTGTTCTTGGTATCAAGACATGCAAATGTTCAAATTGGCTGTTAAAAACTTCTCATTTATTAGATAAAACGTACAACTTCAAGTGCCGTTTACCACCATTCAAACTCCGTGTGAACTAATTAGTTTATCGTGGGGAAACTGCGGGACCGTACCACTATGAGTAAATAGAGGGGTTTCGCGGGTGACACCATTTTGGCAGGGGTGTTTCAATGTATGTCACTAATATGGGATTTTTATCTGCAAAATTGTTTTGATGGATGCATTTGTTAAGTTTCATGTCAGCTAGTTAGATTTATTATTTAGTAATAACTGTACACTTGAATTTGAATGCTGTTCCAAGTTGCTGCTGGTGCACAACTGTAATGCAATCAATAATGATGATGATAATGATAATAATAATAATAATAATACATTACCTTTATATCTAAGTGTTATTTTGTTAGATTTTTTATTAGGAAAGTAATGTTTAGTTAGGGAAAGAATGTTTAAGTCAAGCCTGATGCTTATAGTCTTTTCCACATGGTGAGGTATTTATTAATTAACAATGGTATCGGATCGGTATCGGATATCGACCGATACGCAGAGCCCGGGCATCGGTATCGGTATCGAGACTGAAAAAGTCGGATCGGTGCATCCCTACTCTATAGACTAACTGCACTCCCAACAATGCAAAGAGTTTGTGTTGGGCCAGAGATGGATTCAGCTACAAGGCAAATCAATCATTACATCCTGTTTAAAATGTACAATAGATTAATTAGCGCATATGCAGTAAACTGAATCACATGGGCATTATGGTATTTGTCTCTGGGGAACGCCAGCATACCTTCTTTATTGTTTGACGGGGTCTCAGGCGAAGCATGCTCATCCCCTGGCTTCTCAGCAGTGTGGTTGTTCACAGTCTGAGGTGCTGAGTCTGAAAACAAGCACAATATAATT
This sequence comes from Sardina pilchardus, assembly GCF_963854185.1. NCBI lineage: Eukaryota > Metazoa > Chordata > Actinopteri > Clupeiformes > Clupeidae > Sardina > Sardina pilchardus. Next base: position 26,672,065 of record NC_084997.1, read on the forward strand.
TTCAGCCATCGCAAGCACACAGCAATACGACAAAGTGAATAATGTATATAACACTATTGATTAACAGTTTAATATGGTACCATATAAGAACAATTCATAAAAACATTATGTCAAATTATCACCATAAGGACATGATTAAATACTATAGCATACTTTACACATCCAAAAACAAAATCAAACCTTTGGTTGGTTGGCTGTCAGGCACAGCTTCCTCTGGCTTCTCAGCAGGCTGCGTTCCGGCATCTTCTTTGGTGTCTAAACACATGCAAAGTACAATTTTCAGCTATGTATCATTTTCTCATATATTACTGTTAGGGCTCAGCACGTTAACGCGTTAATATCACGTTAACTCATCAATCAATTAACGCCGATAATTATTCTATCGCGCATTAACGCAGTTTTTATTATTTATTCTATACTCTAAAAGTCTGTTGCTCACAGGTTGGTCACAGGCGTATCGTCACGCATTGAAATTCCATAGCCTACGTTCACGAAATCAGGAGATGTACAACAGAAGTGAGAGAAGCCACTGACTGCAGCAGTGCAAGAGCAAGTCACATGTTCACGGTGCACGTTGTCACACGCACGCCTAATGTTTATGTTTTGTGCTGGTTTTGCTGCTACTTTGTTCAAGTGGCATTGATAAGTGAAACAGTCGTTTTTTCCCTACACGGTAACGTTGTTGTATGGCAAGAAAACATTAGCCTTGAGTATTTTGATATTCAGTTGTAAACAAAGACATCTTCCTATGTAGCCCAAGCTGTAAATTGACTGAAGTTCGCTCTATATAGTACTTATCGATTATGCTAACCGTTAGCATTTCTATGGGATTTCTTATAGACATTAGCCATAAGATGACGCATTAGTTTCTATTCTGTAACTTGGAATGATAGCCTACGTGACTGCACTCTAACAAAACATTGAAGGAAATAACTGAAATGTACTCTGTTGTTCTGCTTAGTTTTACAATAAAAGTTTGAAAAGAATTTCAGCATCAGAGTTTCCCTTGGGAAATTGGTTTGCCCTATATCCATCTACTCTAATGTAGCTGGTTAGACTTCATCATTACCACACACACAAGTGGGGGCAGAATTACAAATGTGTCATAGAGTGACAATGCATTGGTTGATTTGGTTAAAAAGTCACAGGTTGGTAATTGATTATAATAGTAATGTTGCTACTCAGGAATAATGAGCTGTAAAGTAACTCAGACTTTTAAAAAACATTTTTTTAAAGGATATCGACTAATCATTGTTATAGTCAAAATCACAAAAAGTATCGAGATATTCTTTTTTGCCCATATCACCCACCCCTATAGGCCTGAATAAAAAATAATTTTGACATTATACTAGGCTAGGCTTATTACAACAAGTATTATGGAAATATCTGACTACACACACACTGTTAAAGGTTTTACCAAAAAAGTGTGTGTACAATAAGCTTTAAATTTGTATTTGTTTTGATTACATTGTGTAAGTTGAGATCTACACTAAATCATTTATTTAACTGCTACTGTATAAACAAAATGCTGATGTTAAATGTTTGCAGAAAAAAAGCTATGGCACTTGCGTTCATATGGCAGCACATTTAAAATAAAAATGTGCTATATATTACTTTGGAATTCATTATTGAGTTTTGCATATAATAATGTGATTAATCATGATTAATCAGGGAAATAATGCGATTAATCTCGATTACAATTTGTAATCGTTGCCCAGCCCTAATTACTATATAGAAGTAATTAGCGTGATATGGTCACCAATTAAAGGAACCGTAGGTAGGATTTTGGCAAAAACTGGTACTGCAATCACTTTCACAATACTGTAGAGTGAAGAATCACTTTCACAATACTGTAGAGAATGAAGAATACAAACAGAGATGAAGTTAGAACCGACCAAACATCTCCATGTTTTCCCTATTGAAATACAGTTACACGAGTAGTCAAACGACCAAGTATGGTTAGACAAAATAAAACGTGATAACTATATTGTGTGGCGGAATAACATTGGAAGCACTTAGACTCTGCGCAGTAATATCCTCACTCCAACGTGAAACTGAAAGTGCAAGAGTGAGGATATTACTGTGCCACACAATATAGTTATCCCTCTGACCTGCTTACAAATGCACCACGGTTTATTTTGTCTCACCATACTTGGTCGTGTGACTACTCGTGTAACTGTATTGTAATAGGGAAAACATGGAGGTGTTTGGTCGCTTCTAACGTCATCTCTGTATATACACATTAGGGCCATTTTATGATTAATTGAAATGCATTTATTACATACGGTTCCATTAAACATTATTAAATAGTACCACCGAACTTGTTTGGTGTGGAAGTATTAAATGAATAGACCCAGATACTGCCAACACCACCAAGTACTTAAGCTAAGTAAAGCTAAGCTAAGAAATCAGATAGTGGTACTAAATAAGCTTTTTTTTTTTTTTTTTAACCCTCATGGTTTCTGGATTGTAATTACATGCTATTTACAATTTAGCACATTTACCAGAATGGAACTAGAAGGCAGTTCAATATATTTGCTACAGTTATTAATCAATGATTACAGTATGTCTAACATTAAATAGGCATAATATACTGCCCAACATATACGCCTAGAATAATCATCATCACCTCTGTAATTGATTTCTTTGCCATATCCATTAAATGGTATTATTTCAAGAAGGTGATGATATGTGAATAATTTACATGACACTGATTGTTAACACTAGAAGCGCCAAGCGCCGGTCATTTGACCGCTGACGCGTATTACTAGAAGCGCCGTGTAGGTTTGACCTAGATATACCTAGAACTGCCGGGCTGCGGTCATTTGACCGCAGTGATTACAAAAAAAAAAAAAATCTTTTCACTCGATTAAATTCCAGGACCCTACGTTCACGACTTTTCCTAAATACGCGTGTTTTGTCACCCAGAATTTTTACATGATCAAAAGCACACCGGTACAAGCTAGTTTAGAGCTATTTTGCGCTCACTTATGTGTAAACACTATGTTGTCTCGCGTTCGGCCATGTTTGTCCAGGCTGCTATTCTCTTTTCTCACAGCAGATGTCGCAAGGATTTCCTGTCAGTCGGGCATGAGAATAATATTTTACCATAAAACATATCGTTTATATGTGCAATATGTATTATATATGTGCTTTATTATAATAACTATTTTTCATTTACATGGCATAGTCTATGGAGGCGATTTACAGTGGTAAAATGCGAGTTTGTTTTGAAAACGTTGCGACAGGCCTACATGTGTAAAAAATATTTTCGTCGTAGCCTATTTATGTGCGTAGGGCGCGTATGCCTACGTACATTCATAGTTGTATATCTTATCTTCTATTTGTAGGCTATCTTTTAAAGCTCAGACTAATGTATAAGCATTTTCTTACATATTTGCTGGACTGACTGAGTTACGTTAAGTCAAACACCTATCCTAACTCAGCCTTTATACAATGTCAAGTGGCGCAGCGTTAACACCCCCGTCTGCAACGCTGGAGACCCAGGTTCACATCTTGGCAGGAGCAAAAGACAGAATCTTATATCGATTGAATTTACTGACCGTTTTTCAACGTTGATGAACAATTATTTTTTGTTAATAGTTTTTAATAACAACCTATCTGAAATAAACGGATGAATCACAATACTGTTTAGGCCTACCATTAACGAAAAATAATTTCGCCAGCCAATAATTTTCTGAGCCAAATAGCCGCCATCTGACAAACTTTGACTAAGCCAGTTAGACTTTTTGCATCTAAAAATAATTATATCATAGTGACACGCGAAAAAATAAACGATGGCTTAGAAACTAGGCCTGCATGAGATTTTCCCACTGGACACACCACATCAGTATTGTGCTCGTTGCTACGATACACAGGACTCACAGTGAGTTGACGACAAAATGACATGGGGGAAAGAAGCAAACAACGTAGCCTGATTTTGATCTCACCTTACATACTTTCCCAATTCCTACGTAGGGCTACTCAGACTTTTGTTAAATCGTCAGGGCCCGGTTGCACAAACACCAAAACCAAAGATTGATGATATGAACCAAATATTCTGGAACATATGGATTTACAGGTGATAGGCTATTAGGCTACTGCTGCGACTTCCACCGTTTCCTTTCCAGAGATTGCTGCGCTGTTCACAACGCAATGAACGCATGCAGTCTACATTGAAGTGAAACGTGCAGAACGTTGTCCAAAACAATACAATAATATTGTGTGTCATGAAAACTGTGGCGGCTGCATTAAGGTTTTGGCTGAGCCAGCTAGCCAGCCAACAACTTCATCAGCCAGCCGTTCTCAAAGCAAATGGCTTCGGGGTCTATACATAACACTATCCATTGCAGCCTATTTGAAACCGATCATCCCCCCTCCCCCATACACTCGTCTAGGCTAGGCCAGAGCGGTAGATAGGGCTAGGCTACAGACATCACCGAGGCATCATTGAGGACAGTTAACTGCCTCCCCACCCCCACCCCATCTATCTGTCCCCTGCATAGGCCTACTAGGCTGTAGGCTGGCTGTTAACTCGTGGAAGAATGCGCAATGTTTCATCGCATATGCGTGTTTCAGAATGTTCGAATTCGCCAGCGTGCGTGTGTGAATAGAAAAGAATAGAATATAGCCTACTTTACTGATGCCTTGTTCAAAAGGACTTCCGACATGAATAGGTTGGGAATCGAACCAGCAACCCTTGGATGCTCAAGCCGAAGCTCTAACCAGTGAGCTACAGCCCTGATTGTTCACACAAGTGAAAATGTGTTTGTAAATGCTGAATCTCGAATTCACATAGAAGTTAGCTTAAATTGTAGAAACGATAGGCCTATAGCTTTTTTTCAGCAGACATCGCAAACATAGCCTACATATTCGCAAAACTGAGAATATCATTCACTCATTATTTTAAATTAGCCTATGCTACTTCTCACGCCTGCCTGCTCAGCATAGCTCTCTCTATCTCCCTCCCTCCGAGGTAGCTAGACCCTATAAGATGCTTCTCCCTAAATGAATGAAAGTTGTTTTAGAAAGTAGCCACGGTAGCCTGTAAAATGCGGCATGAAATCCTGGCTACTGTGTAATTGAAACCAGACTGTTAGGCTCTTTGTTCCAGGTGACCAGGTCCGATCATTTTCGTCGGCGCGAACATATAGGCTACCTATTAAATTAATAGAAGTGAATTTGGGGAGTGAATTAGAACTAGCCACATTCACTTTTAGAGCATTTTAGTTGAAAGTCAAGTTTGCTTAAGGTTTGTTCAAGAACTTTTCCCTCAAACAACACAAATCAACACAAATACATGAACAGATAACTCAAACGTGCTGTATGTCATAATGAAACAAACAACCACAGATTATCAACAACACGGTCTGACACGAATGACACATGGCTTAGTGCAAACTGAATTTATGACCAAACGATTTGATTCGTGCACGAAGCGCCATCTAGCGATCATTATGTGTAAGTAAAAGCCTCCCAGTCTAAGGACTCAGCGGTCATTTGACCGCCTCGCCGCGCTTTAAGTAGTTCACAACAGCACGGCGCTTCTAGTAGGTCGTCAAAGCGGTCAAATGACCAGGGCGCGGCGCTTCTAGGTATAAGTGGGTCAGAACGGTGCGGCGCTTCTAGTGTTAAGAGAGAGCTCACGATTCGTATTTGAGTTTGCAAAAACAGCGGAATAGGCTTTCATTCTATGTAATGGCGCCGCAAGTAAGCAGGTTTTGCAGTTGCTTACAGTGATGCAAGTTTATTAGGGATGGAAAGTCATTTATTAGGACTATTGCTACTTTAGGAGGGACATCCAGGGCAACAAAAAAGACGCCCACCCATCTAAAACTATCACTAACAGTCTGTATCCAATCTCAGGTGATTTGCATGACCATTCATCACAGCTGTTGCTTCGATAAGAGGCTACCAGGTCTGTGGGGAGGGGTTGCTGCAAATGAGAGGAGAGGGGCTCTGATCGCACAGTAATTAACTTATACAAACAATTTGTCCAGCCACAATAAAGTCTAGCCTAACCTCTGCTCTATAGACTAACTGCACTCCCAGCAATGCAAAGAGTTTGTGTTGGGCCAGAGATGGATTCAGCTACAAGGCAAATCAATCATTACATCCTGTTTAAAATGTACAATAGATTAATTAGCGCATATGCAGTAAACTGAATCACATGGGCATTATGGTATTTGTCTCTGGGGAACGCCAGCATACCTTCTTTATTGTTTGACGGGGTCTCAGGCGAAGCATGCTCATCCCCTGGCTTCTCAGCAGTGTGGTTGTTCACAGTCTGAGGTGCTGAGTCTGAAAACAAGCACAATATAATGTTCAGCCATCGCAAGCACACAGCAATACGACAAAGTGAATAATGTATATAACACTATTGATTAACAGTTTAATATGGTACCATATAAGAACAATTCATAAAAACATTATGTCAAATCATCACCATAAGGACATGATTAAATACTATAGCATACTTTACACATCCAAAAACAAAATCAAACCTTTGGTTGGTTGGCTGTCAGGCACAGCTTCAACCTCTGGCTTCTCAGCAGGCTGCTTTCCGGCATCTTCTGTGGTGTCTGAACACATGCAAAGTACAATTTTCAGCTATGTATCATTTTCTCATATATTACTATATAGAAGTAACTAGCGTGATATGGTCACCAATTAAAGGAACCGTATGTAGGATTTTGGCAAAAACTGGTACTGCAATCACTTTCACAATACTGTAGAGCAGTGCATCCCCTCCCCCTCCTTCCTGAGTCGAAGTTGGCAACACTACTGACTCGCTGGAGGGTGGCGCATCAGGCCAAAACACACAATATGTAAACATCAACATCAGTTGAGGGCTGCAACTTCACTTTTTGAAATGACAATATCCTGGGCAGACTATTGTCAGTGATATAAGTATTTGAAGTGAGCATGATATCTTAAAGGAACACTTACCCGTTTTTTCATATTAAACTACGTTATTCCCTTTACTAAGACGAGTAGATACATACCTCTCACGTTTCAATGCGTGCACTCACTGGCTCTGTCGCACAGCTCAACTCTGATAGCACTTAGCTAGCCCAATGCATTCATTAGGATCCAAACAGAAATGAAGTTAGAAGCGACCAAACATCTCCACGTTTTCCCTATTAAAATACAGTTACACGAGTAGTCACACGACCAAGTGTGGTTAGACAAAATAAAACGCGATAACTATATTGTGTGGCGGAATAACATTGGGAGCACTTAGACTCTGCGCAGTAATATCCTCACTCCAACGTGAAACTGAAAGTGCAAGAGTGAAGATATTACTGCGCCACACAATATAGTTATCCCTCTGACCTGCTTACAAATGCACCACGTTTTATTTTGTCTCATCATACTTGGTCGTGTAACTACTCGTGTAACTGTATTTTAAAAGGGAAAACATGGAGGTGTTTGGTCTAGGCTAGACTTTTGTCGTCTGATTTAATAAGAGGGATAACTATATTGTGTGGCGCAGTAATATCCTCACTCTTGCACTTTCAGTTTCACTTTGGAGTGAGGATATTACTGCGCTGAGTCTAAAGGCTCTAGCACGCTCCTCCGTCAGCGTCACGCGCACGCGGCACTGGACTTTTGACGTGCGTCATTTTAGACGCGTATAAGAGGCATACTCCAATGTCTGTGTCCTGAATGCGCGCCAGCCGATCAAGGTTAGCGCCGGCGCACTACGAATTAACTGTGATACTCTGGGATGTGCGACCACTGAACTAGGAAGAGCCAGGGAAGGAGTGTTCCACACTTAAATACACAAAAGATGCAGCTGTTAGATGAGGAGAAGCACCACGAGTACTTTCTCATGTCTGCTGAAAAGTTTGATGAGTTGGTTCTTCACATCTCTCCATTTATCATCCACCAGAACAGGCACAGCACACCACGCAGGCTAGCATTCCAAGTTACAGCTAAACTAATGGGTTAGCTTATGGCTAATGTGTATGGGAAATCCCATAGAGATGCTAACGGTTAGCATAATCGATAAAAGTATATATTTAGAGCGAACTTCAGTCCATTTACACAACTTGGATTACATAGGAGGTCTTTGTTTACAACTGACTATTAAAATACTCAAAGACTAATGTTTTGTCATCATATAACAACGTTAGCGTGTAGGAAACGCCAGTTTAAGTGTTCTTCTGTCTCTGTTTGCTGAGTTTTAAGCGCTATTTCTGTACGTGCTCCACCTACTGGAGCGGCGTCTTTACAGCAGTTCCGATTCACACATGCGCAGTCTACGCGTGAAAGAGACGCGCGGTCTTAAATTTTGGTCGACTCAAAAACGCGACGCATGCCGTAAAAATGACGCAATTCTCGTCACGCGCTCACCAGTGCCGCGTGCGCGTGACGCAGACGGAGGACCGTGCCACGGCCTTAAGTGCTCCCAATGTTATTCCGCCACACAATATAGTTATCCCTCTTACCTGCTTAGAAATGCACCACATTTTATTTTGTCTCACCATACTTGGTCGTGTGACTACTCGTGTAACTGTATTTTCATAGGGAAAACATGGAAGTGTTTGGTTGCTTCTAACTTCATCTCTGTTTGGATCCTAATGAATGCATTGGGCTAGCTAAGTGCTAGTGCTGTGCGATACTACGGTATATCGTTGTACGACAGAAAAATGTGTATCGTACGATACAGTCCTCTACCGTTTATATCGTAATTCTGCAGGTGCGTTGCCGCTTCTGGCAGCAGGCAACGTAAACTTAATTTACTGACTCGGGATGGGTGGCCAGGCAAATGAACGATGCAGGCAGCTAATAGTAGCCTAAACAAATTAAACTTTGACGTCAGCATAAAGACTAGTGTTGCACGGTGCACCGATACAACAAAAGTATTGCAATACCCTGAAATAAAAAATGTCACAACACCTAATGTTAGCCTACTTTACAATACGTTTAAGAATGACTGTGTTCTTCTGAAGAAGCGGTGCGTGCAAGGCAGGTCTCCCCTAAAAGCTTGCCTGTGGCTGTGCGTCTTTCCCCCCCTCACACACGCTGGTATGCCGTATGCGCAGCAGTGCTATTAACAGTGAGACATGCTGCAAGTTTAAGTGATGCTATTGTAACACACAAGTATAGGCTAATATCAAGTTGATTTGCTCACTTGCAGCTCTCAAATGTGTGTTGCTAACCAATCTAGGCTATTTAGGCTTACTATTGGGTTTAACGTCATTATTTTCTCTCACGTATTTCTTAAAGTGACAGGCACTTAATTACATATACTGTACACAACCACAACTGTTAAAGGTTTTTTTTTTTAGAAATTATAAGAAAAATTTGCATTAATGTGTGGATGTAAATATATAATTTTAAGTAGAAATTCTATATCGGGATATATATCGTTATCGTGGTATAGGATTGTCTATATCGAGATATAACTTTTTGTCCATATCGCACAGCACTACTAAGTGCTATCACCGTAGCGCCGTGCAACAGAGCAAGTGAGTGCACGCATTGAACGTGAAAGGTGTATATCAACTCGTCTTAGTTAAAGCAGCACCATGGAGTTTTTCAACCTTCATAATATATTTCCAAGACCCTTGTGATGGTACATTGATTTACAACCGGTTGAATGACACGTCTGCCATAGCCTGACGGTGTCTGTATAGCTTTTACTGGCACTATGGAACTTTTGATTTCGGGTGCGCATCCGTGCCCAAAAAGAACTACAAAATTCGACTGCTTTACGGCATAGGGTACACTTCCCCCACCACTTCCTCAAATTCTGTGCGAGCGTTGAATAGACAGTTGATGCCTTATAAACATGAGCTACGTGATCTTTTGGCGTTTGAAAAAAATAAAACCCATGAAATTATATTCATATGATGATATGCTGAAATGTATGCTATAGGCTAGGCTACCTGGAATAGCTATACATATCACACGCAACGCAGGCAGTCCGAGTTTGCCCAAGACGTGAGAACTCCTCCTGCTGAAATCGGCTTATCAACAAAAGTATGTGTATCCTAGCTCTGTCATCTAGTCTAGTGTCATCATGCTGCCAACTAAACTGCACGGGAGCTGGTTATGTCATGTGTGCTAGTTATAGCTCAACGTGTAAATCTACCGCCTATAGGCTACTGACCAAACAATTATCTTGAAAAACAAAGTTATCACGTGTAAGATTCTGTCATCATATTATAAGAACTCTGCCTCTCCAAACATTTTGGGCGTGCAAATATATGCCACTATGGACGTGAATACCATAGCATACAATATCTGGTGACCATCGATTTTTTTTAATGTTATAAGGACACTAAAAATTACCACCCTAGATTAGGCTACGCTATTGCTCATAAATATCGTAATCGTTTTTTTTGTTTTAATAAGTAATCGACCAACAATGACCAACATTATCCCAATACCGAGAATGTGCACAGACCTGAGCTGAAAGCCTAGTTTTATAAATGTATCACATGGTATCGTAGTACCACATAATTTAATATTTAATGTGCAGCCTCAATATGTCTAGCCTATACTGTACGCTACAGTATGTCTAACTTGCTTCTGGTGTAACCGTGACAGATTTTAAGACATTAGTAGAAGATATTACCGTTTCCCAACTGTAGGGGGACCCCGAGAGCAAAACTTACATGGTGTTGCTTTAAGGGAATAACATAGTTTAATATGAAAAAACGGTGAAGTGTTCCTTTAACATCAAAGAAGAAGGCTCTTTTCACTCATTCTGTGCAATGGGGGAAATCCTAAAGGTGTTCTAAGCGATGCCACAATTTCAAAGCTAAAATGTTTTGTGTCACAAACAACAAACATCATCTCACTCTCCGCTTGCTGCCAGTCTCCTCAGTCAATACAATGTAAATTTAAAACAAAAGTGGTGTCTGTGGACAGCCCAGGCTACGAAAACAGCAGCAAAAACCACCTGGGGCAGCCTGGAACTAGCCTGGCCCAACTCGAAGGGCGGCACCAAGCGTGCAGTTAAAACATCACTGCATGCAATTATATAACACTATGACCAATGTTTACTGAATGATTCCAGACGACGTTGCAGAGCTGCCGTCATCTGTTTAGCTCTGGCCAGCCTTTATCAGATACACAGATGTGATTGGTGCAGGTCAGTTCCAAGGACACAGGTAATGAGCATCATTACTGATTGCCAGAGTGCTGAGCAAATTCAAATTGTGCTCTCGGAAGACCTCTTGCAATTACTGGATTTCTATGGTAGCCTGGACCATGAAACTTAACAAACTGCTCCAGCCAATTACAAGATGTGCGTGTTTCAGTTGCGCAGGAAGGTAGGGCGAGCAACCTCTCTGTTTTGTTTTAACATCAACACAAGTGACATTGTCCTACATTGCTTAGAGCAACTTTCGACACAATCTCACCAGAAGTTGCTGTTAGATGGTAAGTTGTTTGAACATTTACTTCTGTGCTTTAACACAGTCTGATACTAGCCTACATAGGCCAATCATTACTTTTATAATCATGTGGCAATGCGTTTGGCGAATGCGATGTAGTTTAAAAGCCGCTATAACAGTGATTTTCTGACGTTTCAACTGAGAAACGGAGTTTGACATTAGCTGCATTTCCATTACAAATATGCGCAAAAACTTTGTCGATATTGTCTTAATGTCGAATATCACAATTTTCGCAATTGCGGTGTTTCCATTACATTCGGCTAACTAAATTAAAATCTCGTGTATTCTCGCGTGCTGTAAGTCATTAGGAGACATGGTGGTTATCAACATTACCCAGATTTACACTAAATGCATTCAAATTGCCACCACGGCACGCTGATTATCAGTCATTAGATTAGGCCATAAGCCATCAGCGGAGGAGGCCTACGTTTTGGTGGGGCAGAAACATAAAATTAAAAATGACATATTTCACAGGAGTTTGTTGTAGTAGGCCTATGCTTAAATCATGTCACAGCCATGTCAGTGGAATATTTCGTAGATCAGCCCAGTTGATTAGTTTCTAAAACTAGAATCTAGAATCTAGATTTCTTTCAGCACCATTCTCATCACGTTAAACCAGCAAAGCATAGCAACGTTGTTGCTATGGGTAAACAAAACTAGTTGAGCGGTTGCGTAGCCTATGCAGCGTATTTGAGAAAGTGTTGTCGGCGAGTTCACAGCTGTGGATTCAACATTTTAGAATGACACAAGCCACTTTTAATGAAAAAAATATTATTTTTTTTACATTATTCTCCCGGTGCCACTTCCTGTCGACAGTCTTCTTCGTCGGTTTCGTTCCTCCTAACATCCGGTTGTTGGATCACGTGACTCGTCAGATGCGAAAAAAGATTGCAGTTTTGCGAAATATACAAATTTCGATACGCTCGAAATACCACCTCACCCGAGCACAAAAACTTTTTATCGAAAAATGTGAGTTTTTTCGAAATGTGTGTTTCCATTAAGCACATTTCTTTTCGCAACTCTTAATTTGCGCAATTTAATGGTCAATGGAAACGCAGCTATTGTGAGAAGCCAAATTTGTCGCTAGTCGCTTGATAAGATTTTAATCACTCGGGATGCCCAAAAGTAGCTAAATATGTGACACTGGACAACACGGGTGAACGGGTGAGTTTAGAGTTTCAGATCCCCGCTCCAAGATGGCGCCGGTGTTGACGTATGCTTAGAAGCTCAAGGCGACATCTAGTCAATATATATATATCTATGAAGCCAGTTTAGCAAATTGCCGCTTTGATCGGAAGCGCCCAAACTGGTGACGTCAAATGCTACTGTAGCTACTGTAGTTCGTTATCACCATGTTACAGACAAACTCAAAACAATTAAACTGATCCTAAAAAATAAAGAATGACCACTAGAATCAATAGAGCTGACCTAAATGCATAGCATATTGAAGGCATTTAACTAAGTTCCCACCGTGGGTCGAGATATATTTTTTCTAAAAGAAAATCCCATCCACTCCCGCTAGCCTCTAGGAACGCAACCAGTAAGGGGCGATGAGATTACTTTCCCTCCCTATATAATCCAAGACACCACCTTGTGCATTCAGACATGAACATTTCTCACCCCATAACTGGCTCTCCAATCCACCTCAGGCCTATTACTGACGATTCAAAGGAGAGTAGGGCTATGGGATGACAAGGTGAATTGAAGACACGCCCCCCTCATGCACTTGTGTGTGCTTAGTTTAATATTATGCACTACTGCCTTTGTCTCCCATGGACTCTGGCGAAGACACAGATGTGTCGAAATGTTAGTCAATAGCTATGCACCTAAATAAATAAATGTAAAGCTATCTCTGTGTGCTGCAGTGAACCTTCTCCTTCTCTACTGGCCTTTTTCATACAACAGAGAACCGACCCTGTTCCTGTTTGCAAACCAACATTTGAACCGTTGGGAGTATTTCGACCAAACAAAAGCCGGTTCGGAATGTGGCACCCTGTTTCGGAGGAAAATGGTTGTTTTTTTCCTGTGAACCAGAGTGGTTGTGTCATTGTACCACTCAGAGGGGAGAAGGCTAAAAGCATGAGTTTTCCGTCCATATCAACTGTTGCCATGAGTAAACAAAGATAGTTAACTAGCATTATTATACGGCTCTCTAGAATGCTGAGGGAGCTCCCATTCACTTTGAATGGGCCTCTCCAACGTTCTACCGGTGAATAATACGTACGGGATAATGGACGACACGCCGTGCGGTTATTCAAAGTTAATGCACGTTCTAGACGGTGATACGGCCCGACGCTGCGCGTCGGGGTTCTGTTCATCCTGTCGGGAATTATTTTCCAATAATGACCAGCGTTCTATACATTATCCCTTAAACTGCATTAGCTGCAATAGACCTTACATGATTCAATCAGAAAAATGGGTTGCTCAAATGGAATTTGGACACAATAAGATTGTATTTAATTCAAAACAAGATTTTTTTTTTTGTAATTGCAATTGCATTGGTGTCAGAGCCAATCAGAGATAGAGTAGGGTTGGATATCTTTTCGTCTTCTTATACAACCATCCTCCTCTACACACTTACCAGGCTTGGGAGTAATCATTGGAAGATTTTCATCGTCACCCTTCTCAGCATCTGTTCCTGTTCCTGTCCCAGCTATGTGGAGAGATGTAATGACATGATTACACTTATAGTGACAAAAGGACCAACATAATTGAGTCTGATTACTGAACATATGTTCAGTTACTTTCACAAATAGAGTATGGGTGTATTTGATCATGCAGTTGCTTGCAATTACCATCAATGCAGGGCATAAATGCCCATAGGTTTCTTATTTCTTGCGGTGTCCTTCTCCTTTTTCCCCCTGAAAATATAGTCCACCATTACATGGTGTCAAACCAAGAGAGAATATGTTAGTACTAGATATTATAATTGTGTATACTTCACAAGGATCATGCTAATCAAGGACTACTTAATTGTTACTGCTTTACGCTCTTTGATGACACACTAAAATGTCTTAAATCCCTGTAACTTATTGTTGTTAATATGACATGGTCACTCACAATAAAATACATTAACACTTTCTGAGTGCCAAAAACACAATATTGCGTTTTTAGCTTTTTTTAATATTACGGAAATAGACACTCTAACACATCTCATTGGACAGTTTGATTGTGTTGCTAAATGTTGGGACTTACAGTATAAACACTGAATCTGAAATGAAAGCAGATATCCTGAAATCCCTCAGTAATTTTGTTTTAATCTCTTTTTTTTGCACCTGGCTTTATCATATGTTCAGATCTATCTACCGGAAATGCAAAATCACGCATATTTAATGAGATATAATGAGTTATAATTTGCATAATTAGACATACACATTCTAAAAACTTGAAATACAGAAATTTTCTTAGTACTTGTGTAAGTAATCAACTGAGGACGTTTCATGGTGGTATCTATTATTTTAAAATTTTACCCTATTCACGTACTGTCTCTCCTTAAACATCGGTATCAGCCCAGAATTTCATGATCAGTGCATCCATAATTCAGAATGTAGATATTAAAACGGTCAGCGCACATTGTAGTTACTACAGTCTGAGGAAAAGGCGAAGATGGTATTCATACTCACCCGGGGTTGATTTGCACCGAAAAAATGTAAAAAGTAAAATGAAAGCAATAGCAATAATAATAATTAAGAGCAGAGCAATTCCAACTGCAAGTCCTGCAAAGTAAAGACAAGACATTCTTGTGAAACACTACCGAAAGTATCAGCCAAATTAAACACATGTCTTGCAATGTTTTCTGACCTGCACTATTAGAACTGGGGTCACCCAGACGTGGGACTTTCACACTGCTGGTCGCATTGCTCACTTCATTACTCAGTTGACAGGTGTACTCCATGTCCTGGTCTTTCTTCTGCACAGTTATCATTGAGTCTGAAGAAATTTGCCGTCCATCAGCATCATACCAACGGAGTTTCTGTGATGTTTCTCCTTCACAGGTCAGGGTGCAACTAGTGACGTTGCAGACATCCTTGAAGTTGATTGCAGGCTTTCGCACGGCTGCTGCTCAAGGAAGAACATATTTTCCATCATCCAAACAATGCATATGACCTGACTGTATTTACGTAACACACAAAATCAAGCACAATTTTGACAAATTCATGATGTCAAAATAAACAGTCCAATTATTTTAATGCAGACAGATGCACCACTCACTGCACCAGGCTTTCAAGCTAAAATAAAACAAAACATCTAAAACGTCAGAATATGTGTCAGTATTGTACTAGTGGTCTGTAAAATGCTGAAAAAAGTACAGTAAATATAAAAACATGTAAATATAATACAAATGTGAGTGGATGCTTTCTTTCTTTCTTTCTTTCTGACACAGGCTTCTTTATTGAACTAAATCATACTCACCCAATATTATGAGGTCCCAAGACTGAGATGGGTCTTTGTTGTTTACCTCAGCCGAATACTCGCCCATGAATTTTGGCTGCAGGTCTGAGATAGTCAGAGACCATGTTTCCATGTCCAAATTAGTCACATTGACATAATTAAGATAATATGTAGGTGTTAATACACCATCCTCCTCAAACCATTCTGCAGCTTTATCCTTGTTATGCTTCCAGATAATGGAGGTTACTTTTCCCATGGGCTGCTGGTTCACCAACAGCGTGATGGACCCACCTTTCCGGCCGTACACCTTAGTTTTTTCAATAGCTGGGAGAGTGGGAGGGACAACAAATATTATTGACCATGAAACAGAGCCCTCCACCAGGAATTACTGTATGAACACTCAGCTGGGCAATATGCCAATTGTTCTTGTGCTTCAGGGAAGGAAACAAAAAAGCCAACACACATAGCCACCCACCCAAGCCATGGTCTTTTCAGTCTAATTCCATTTTTCCTGAGGCTGTAACCCTGCTGAAAAAAACTACACCTCCGATCTAGATTTTGCACTTTAAGCACTGACAGACTTTGACAAGATTTGGGAAAGACTCTTGAGAGTGAAGACTGTAGTCT
The DNA here is from genome assembly GCF_963854185.1 of Sardina pilchardus. Classification (NCBI taxonomy): domain Eukaryota; kingdom Metazoa; phylum Chordata; class Actinopteri; order Clupeiformes; family Clupeidae; genus Sardina; species Sardina pilchardus. The sequence goes on from NC_084997.1 coordinate 26,688,495, forward strand.
TTTGAGTAAAGCTTGAATGAGGGCCATCAGTTAAAAGACTACAATCTTTCAAGAATCTTTCCCAAATCTTGTCAAAGTCTGTCAGTGTTAGGTAGGCTTAAGCTGTTACTAGTTTACCTGTTTACTTTTACTACTCCTTATCAAAAAGTCCTATAGGATTCCAATAGCAACAACACACGCACGCACGCACGCATGCAACTTTACCAAACAGTATAGGGGAAAACCTCCTCTCCTTGGCCCGCTTCCTCTCGCTATCCCGCTCTCTCATGCACGATTAATGAACACCCGCCCCTCAACATGCACATTTCATCCAAATAAACCATTCACAATCGTGAAAACAATGATGCATAGAAGACAACTAGCTAATTATTATTAAATCCGTTTAGCATCATTAGAATGGTGCATTTGATTAAAACTCTTGCATTCAAGTTGACTGATCATATCATCTCAATACCAATGTTTTCCAACTCCGAGACTCAAAAGGGCCAGTCCTAAGGAGAAAAAGTATTAGCCTACCTTGAAACTTAAACATGCGTGGGGAAATTGAACAGTCCAACCAGTACTATATGATAAGCTAGCCAACACACACACACACACACACACACACACACACACACACACACACACACACTGCCTTCTAATCTGTGGATCAATGGAAGAAAAGAACTCGCACACCATTATTTACCGTTGTAGAAGATGAGTTGTTTAATCCATCCCCAAAAAAATAAAAAATAAAGTGAAAAAAGTGCACTGATGAAGTTCTGAGGACCAAAACGTTTGCTTTTCACTCGGTGGCACTTATTTCACTTTTCACTTTATTTATTTATTTTTTGGGGGATGGATTAAACAACTCATCTTCTACAACGGTAAATAATGGTGTGCGAGTTCTCTTCTTCCATTGATCTTCAGTACCTAGAACTAATGCACCCGCAAGGCCTGGAGTAATTGGTGCGATACCCTTCCTGCATTAACTCTTCTAATCTGTGGGAAACACTGAACTGCTCTTTCATTGCCTGTACTCTGCTACATGACAATAAAGTTGAATCTAATCTAATCAAATCTTATTATCATTATCGTCAAAATCACCAAAAATGTCAAGATATTTTTTTTGTCCATATTGGCCTTCTCTATTTCATGACTATGCTATAATCAATAAAATAACATGACAGCAGTGATTCTTTATTTTTGCAGCCAATGTCTTGCCCAAAGCAAATCAATGTGCTTAACACTACCAATTTGGAAGTTATCAATTATAATAGTCATTCAAAAATAGCTTGTTGACTGCTGACCCTCTCTCCTGTTACGGAGTATTAACCAAAGCCAACTCAAACATATGCATTTAGAATCAGATCCAAATCATCATGTGGATGAACTGAGATATGAAGGCCTTAAAAAAACAATGGTACTGTATGTCAGACCGTATCATGTGAGTAGGGCCACACACAGACAGACAGGCAGATTAGCCTATTAGGCTTTTCTGTGGAGACATATACTTAGGGTGTACATATTGAGAAGTGTTGAAACTAAAGAAACTAAAGCAAATCTTAAGGTAACTTTGAACAACAGGGTCCTATGCTGATAACGGCTGGAGCTCTCCTTTAAGCGTAAAGAGCATAGTTGGTCAGTATATTTAACTGGGTTGGAGAGCATACTTACATATCATAATGTCTGAAAACCCAGCTCTTCAGGTTGCTGTATTGTGTTTCTTTTATTTGTTGTTAGAAGTGCTCTTAAAAGCTTAAATATTTTATCATGTTGTAAGTCGCTTTGGTTAAAAAGCGCTAGCCAAATGTAATGTAATGTAATGTAAATCATTGCCTCCAGTGATATAAGAAACAACATTAAGATAGCTAATTACCTGTAGATGGGTTGACACTCAAGATCAGTGTCAAAGAAATCAATGCGTTAAAACACAGCATGATTTTGTCAAAATCCCGGCAGGCTCAGACACTGTGATAAAAAAAAGAAACACATGAAAAAAATAAATTAATCACAGCCTCACTCCCTGCAGCCAAATCTTTATGGGTGGTAAAGTGTAAGCAGCGAAATTGCTGCTTATGGTTTTAAAACTACAACTGTGTCTACCATCCACTAACCACTATATAATTCAACGCATCTCAGGTCCATGAACAGTGTCTGTGGCATGAAAAACAATGTCATTGTGAATGTGAAGAATATATGTTTTAGAGACAAAATCCATTTTCTACTGGTCATTCACACTTTTATTGTATAGCCTAACGGCGCAGATCCACCTTTCCGTTCACTTCACATGTCATGTCGTAATGTGCTACATTCCTATGGGTGACGTCAAGCGACTTCAACGGGCCCCCAAAGCATTCCGGGAAGGCAGCCCTGCATTTGAAAACGTGTCGCGCGACAGAAAAGCTATGGCAGGCCAAGTGTGACACATATCGCAGTTACCAAACCGTATTCTTTGGATATCTGTGCTTGACATTTTTGGTCTGGTAATTTTGATCAATGATTGGGCTTTCCCATATGTCCGAAACACAAAGAAGGGGAGGAGATAATTATCATATTAGAAAAACGCGCAATGTCGACGCGCATATAAAACATGGCTATTGAGAACGCGTCATACATTGGCACGTTTTATATGCGCGTCCTTTATCTCACCGCGCGTATAAAACGCACATTTTTTTTAAGAGTGGGGTTATACTTGCTGCAGACAGCGTGTTCATGTTCGCATCATGGCTGCCTCGCATATTTTGCGGTCGTTTGGTGCGTTGGTCGTGCACGTCGTCGCAAGCGAACATGACGTGTCCGCGAGACGCAATACTGACAAGAAAGTAGGGGGCGATCATGTTGTTTGTTTACATGAGCATGTGATCACGTGAGGCGATGTCATACCCGGCTTTAAAGTCCAATTTCTACATTTGATATTACTATAGTCTCCCCCTAGTGAAGACCTCCAGTGGCACACGTAATGCTGCAGCGAGTCGGTACACAGGACACAGCAGGTCGCACGCAGGCACATACGCTTACGCTTGGTATGAGTGTATGACCCAAGCCTAACACGCATCTAAAACGCGCGACCGACGCAAAGAACACGATTTGGAAACGGCGATATGTGTCACACTTGGCCTGCCATAAAAAGCTGGCCGATGCCCATCGCTATGCAAATGAGTCCGTTGAACTCGAGGCGTCTGTCCAATGAACGCACAAGGTTGTAGGTCCGTTGTTGTACTACAACGGTGCCTGTGAAACTTGGTTCCGTTTACAAGACAAATTCATGTTTTACAGTTTTTGCCCGTTGCTTGAACACTATAGACCCATGATAGCCTTAGACTAAAGCAACACAACTTGAAGTTTTGTTGCCATATCTCATACCTATGTACCTATACCTTAAACAAAAGTGCTGCTTTGCACTCTAGTTGTAATTCTGCAACACACTTGCTCCTTTATGCAAGACACTTGGTCCTGCATACTACTCTCTGTCATACATAAGACACTTCGTTCAAAAATGAAATCTCATAGTACCATTATAAACACATGTATCCAAAATACAAAACACATCGGGTAATTGCAACCTCTCAAATACACACCTGAACGCACTTACTTCCAAAACTGAACACCAATCAGCCATCTACAAAAAGCCCTCAGTTCCATTAGAAATGGTGATGTGAATGGTATATTTCCCAGTTGTGTCATGTTTACTTGTGTGTAGAGTTTTGGCACAATGAGTGAAGTTTTGCTTAATGTATTCAAGCAAATATGTTTTATATAAAGTAGACTAGTGTAGGCTATTCCTCCTGATAATTTGCAAGTGTATGCATATGATGCAAGTGTGTTTCATTTTGTCACCAGAGTTACATTTTGACAAAGGATTGTTGGGTTTTGATAGCAGAGTTTAGGCACTGATAGAAGAGTTTCAATTTGGCATAGATGTGAAAGATTTATTTATAGTGTTGTGTTATATTCACTTGTGTGTAGAGTTTTGGCACAGTGAGCGAAGTTTTGCTAAATGTGTTCAAGCAACGGGCAAAAACTGTAACTATCTCTTCCACAACCAGCTAGTCGTCCATAAAATAAACGAAACTTGGAGAATTAACTAAATATGCCGACCGTATAGCTACCGTGTTCAATTTAAACTAGCCTACGCCACTGTGGACTTGACTACACTTCGCACCGTTTCCTCTTTCCGCCTAAACGTTTGCACACCTCTAAAGGATGATAGACACACTAAGCTATTCAATTCCTGTAATGAAAATAGGTAGCCTAACGTGTGTTATTACGTTTAAGTAGCCTACATGGAAATTACTGTCTGGCAAAACAATGTTAAGCTATCAGGTGATTTAGCTGTAGGTTAACAGACCATTCCCCACAACGTCTTGGGCTCAAACAACACCAATTCGGATAGGCCTTGTTAGACACCAACAACATTATGGGCTCACGTTAACGTTATAATTTATTCAATCAATGTTTCCCTCCATATAACCCGGTAGCTCAAATAGCCTTAAATAGGCTATCGTAATCGTTATCAATCGTTAATCCCCTTTGAAATACGTATACCTAATTTATAATAATGAGAACACAAATGTAAGCAAAAACAAGGCGACAGAGTTTAGCAGCCTAGCAGCTAGCTTGATAGCAATAAGGTCAAGGTGGGGCTGGAAGCTTGAAGCACAAACATTTTGGAAGAGAAGCCTATGAAACACGCCACGTTTGACACCAGTTCTAATTCTGATATATAATGAGAAGGCCAAAGACTAGGCTATAACTTACCTTGTAAAAAAGACACCTAGAAATCGGCGAAATCAGAGCCGCACATACGTCGACCATATAGACAGTAACGTCGACGGACCTGGGAAAGCGAAACCGAAACTTAGCCTAACAGTAAGCTACGGTGTAGTGGAAGGGACATATGTGGTGAAAAAAATATAGGCCTACAATAAGCGAACGTTTAATTAAACGAGTGCACGATTTTAATGAAACATTCGTGCATTTTAACTAGGCTACATTGTCCAAACGTTTGATAAAGCGTTTGTGCGTTTCAATTTCATTGTTCACACGTTTTAATAAAATGTTCTCACATAGTAAAAGACGTAGGGCCTATACCTGTAGGCTTAGTTCGCCATCTACAGGAGTTACACGGTAATGAAATGACAGTTTTTTTTCCTGATTGCTTACAGTTTTTTTCTGAATGCTAAAGCACTAATCGTGATTCTTGTAGCACAATTTCTAAAACTATTCACACATATAGCAAAACCACTCACTGAGTTTGCAAAACTAAAAGCACAAACACTGTAACACACACTGTAACACACACACTTTGCAAAACTGAGGGCACAATTCACTGCACAACCCTCTTTTTGCGGAACTTTAATAAACACAACTCACTGCTTACACTCAATTACCAAATTTCCAACACACTCCTAGCAAAATAATACACATGTATGGCTATCATTAACACTATTTTGCCAACTGTCTGGCACATTTTCACATGTGAAAACTGTTTTAGTTTTAGATAGGGGGTGAAGTTCCTTTGGGGCGAGAGGTGTCAATCTGCCCTAGACCAGATTACGTGTAAAGCAATTTTATCGTGTGAGCCCGTGTTGCAACCTCCAGATTTTCAGATGCCTTTTAAACTTGCGGTCGATGCGTGTGACGTAGGGATAGGGGCAGTGCTGCTTCAAAGTGACTCTTCCTTATTATTTAATAGGGAAGGTATCCTCTTTTCTTATGAAGACTTTTTGTCAGAATATGGTATACCTGTAACACCTGGGGACTATGCCAAAGTTTTTGGTGCCATACCGTCTGGAGTCTGTATGCTTTTTAAAGCACAACAGAGAGCAGATCCTTTACAGTTGTCCTTGTTATCTCCATCATGTACATCCGTAGGTAAAATATGTTTTTCTAAGACCCATGGTAACAATAGATGTATAAGAGCTCTGCTTCAGAGAGATGTTACCTCGCTACCGTATGTAATTGCCTTCTGGTCTAATTTTGTTGATAATATTGTGTGGAAGAAAGTCTGGCTCCTTCCTAATCGCTACCTGATAACAAACAAGGTGAAAGAAGTGTCCTTCAAGATTATTCATAGAGTTTACCCGACTAAAGCATATATAGAAAAAAGATTCAAGAAAGATATAGATGTGAATTGCACCTTTTGTGGAAGATCTCCTGAAACTATGGTACACTTGTTCTGGGAATGCCCCATTGTAAAAAAGTTCTGGCGTAGTCTATGTCTTTTTATTGTGAATAACATTGATGAAACTTTTGAACTATTCTGGAAAAAATTTACTATTTGGTCTTGTGGAAAATGAACAAAATTCTAATGCGCTTTCTTAAATGATCTACTTATTATTAAGGCTAAATTTTATATTCATAAAAATAAGTTTCTTGGGAAAATACCTTGTTTTATTGCATTTAGCAATGAGTTTAAGCAATACATTTGCTCTATCAGATTTTGTACTAAACCAAAAGCTTTTAAAACTATTACTGCTTGTGATCTTTTCAATGTATTTCTTTAGACTGTTCCCCTGGCAATGTGATAAGTACACTCTGTTTTATCTGTATGGTTAATATGCTGTTGAATATGTACATGTTGAATGGTATATGAAATAATTGATTGATATAACATGTAACTTGTATTTTTGCAATAAAAAAAAAAAAAAAAAACGCAGACGCCTAGACCCTCTCTTCGTCGCCGCTTGTGGTCGTGTTGTACATAGACATAGAACGCGTTCTATGTCTATGGTGTAGTAGGCTAAAGCAGTTATTACATCGAAATACACAATGCCAGCACACATAGGCAACTAAAGTGAAGATAGCTACTAATACGTAACACTATTAGCCAGTGCAAGTCATTTTAACATATTTTGTTGAAATACTCACAAATGTCATTGCCATGTTCCTCCAAAGCACCTTTCTGTCTTGGTTCAAGTCGCCAACAATGTCATTTTGATAGGGTGCAGTGGCAAACTTGTTCTAAACTTAATGGCTTAGCCGCTGTATAACTTATATATTTTCATTAAACCGAGACGATTAACAGGCGGAACAAATATTTCTAGCAGGCTAGGTTCCGGACCGGAGGACTAGAGCAAAGGAGAACACTTGTTTACCGAAGACGTAGGGCCTACTTTCATTGGCTAGCTGCCTCGCGTTTACCGCTTTCATTTGCATAAAGTTCAGCAGAGCCCAACTTCTTGACGCATCGCCTCCATAGACCTAAAAGTAATGGACAAACAGACTCCGTTGTTCTCGATGGAAGGGGGCTGAAACAAAATTCCGTTTACTTTCCGTCGTACTGCGCAGACTCGTACTCAGTTCGTGACGTTAGCCTGCTGATAGATCGAAAACCTCTGAAATTGTTAACGTTCGTTTTTTAAATATTATTATTATGTGTACTTGCCTCTAGGTAATGCTTTACCATATCAAACAGTAGGCTACCGTAGGCTACACGCATTTTCACTGATCTTGCGAATGACTGTCATGGTTTTCGTGCAGGCTCACTCAGCTTCTTATCCAAACATTACGGGCGAACGTTAGCTTCCCTACAACAGACATGCTAAAACACTTCTTTACGGGAAACCAACGTAATATACGGGGAAGAAGTGAATTAATTTTGCCTTCGATACCCTATATAGAATACACAGAAGCTATAAGGGAGACAAAGGGCACATGTTACATGAAGTTATGGGATCGCAAAAAAATCTGAAATCTATGGCCGTCCAAGGGAGTTAGCAGAGCGTTGATCACCAGCTCATTTCGTGTTTCTACTTCCGGGAATATGCCTGCCCCCTTGATCCAAGGGGGCAGCGAACGTTCTGAGAGTGTAGACAGTATGGCGGCCGCCATGCTAACGAGAAGACCGTGGCTAGCTGGCCATTCCATTGAATCCTATGGGGCGTAAGCGCCACTTTGACATCAAATTACGTTAGAGCTGAAGCGTTTTAAGCCTTTATATGAACATGTTCTATTGTCGGGGTACATACTACATTGTGAAATTGACATAATAATCTCGTAACTGTCTTATCGGCTGAGTAATTAAAGTTTTTCGAAAGTCAATGCTAAAGTGTTAAAGGCGCATGCGTCCAGCGAGAGTAAAGCGTCGCCATAGGTCAGACTACGTGCCTACGTCACATGTACGACACCTGAGCCTGCGCAGGAGACCTATGACGAAATAAGAAGACCTAAAAAAACCGTTGAAATTTGCTTCCTCGGTCTCTGCTGCCGTCTACGTGATAGCTCTGTCCATATCTTTTACTGTCTATGCCTTGATCGCCTCTGTTCAAATGACCGCGCTGCCTTCCCAAGGTGCATTGCGGACGCGTTAACGACGCCTTGCCGCTCTCCATAGGAAATGAATGGGCTATGTGCGGCGCGGTGGCTTTTGCCGCGATAATGGACACGTAACGTTCCGGAATTGATAAACCAGTGCCGTACTTCTCTACGAAATTGAATATAGGCCTACATCAGAAAGGGTATTCCACAGTGGAGAAGGAAGCGCTCTTGTGCTAGCTGTGCAACACTTTGAAGTATATCTTGCAGGAGGGGGTGAGGATGTTGTGGTGTATACGGATCATAACCCCCTCACCTTCTTGGCTAGGTTCAGCGGGTCCAACCAGAGGGTTTTTCGATGGAGTTTAGTGCTGCAGCCCTATAGCCTTATAATCCAGCATCTCCCAGGGAAAGATAGCAGATAGCAGACACCCTGTCTAGATTGTGAACTGGAAGGGCAGACGAGCCCTAGGATGACTGCATGTCTTGATTTTTCTGGTAATGATGTTAACTGTAATGACTGGTGGATGGTAAAGGTTCCGTCTACTGAGTGTGAGGATTCACTGACTTCAGAGAAAGCTATGGAGACCACACCCACATTGGTTTTAGACAAAAGAGAATATAAAAGATAAAAAAAAAAAAAAAAAAAAACTAAAGACTAATAAATACTTTTAGGGAGAAAGAAAGGGATCGCATTTTTTGTTTGTTTTTTTTTTTGTTTGAAGGGGGGAGGTATGTTAGGATAGGCACACACAGATTAGACACAACACTGTCATTTCCACATCCCATCCACCAGAGGGGGTGCGTTGGCTCACCTCGGTGCACCTCAGGGCCTACTCAGGGGCTCATTAAACTAATAAAGCAGCTCAGGTGTGGAATGGCGGGAGGTCTCGGCGTGTTGGACGTGTTCCTGAGGACTCTGCGGCTGGGTGAGTCTTGGACCGTGGGACTAGGCCTCGACGGATGTGTGTAGGACTTATTAGGACGTATTGGGACTGTGCGACATCAACTACACCCCCCCCCCCCCCCTTTTTGTGAACTTCGCGAGATCAGCGCTTTGGCTGGTCGGCTACAGGGCCTGTTAGCTTAGGTTGGCCGGAACTCGAGGTAAGCTGGTGGAGGCCTGCCTCTCTGGTCCCTTTTCCATCCACGATTAGCTTCCTACCCACTGACTGACACGACCATATGCTACACTTAGGTTAGGGACCCATGGCAGGTAGTATCACAATTAGGTACAAGCAAGAAAAGATTGACAGGACACTGTCATGAACACATGACACTATTATTACACATGAACCCTAACCCCTAACTCTAACCCTAACTCTAACCCTAATTAGGCTCAGCTAGCATAAATTTATAATCTCGGAAGTAGCAATGATGGAAAAATTCCACAATTTGGTGCATCATTTTTGGAAGTAACAAAAACCTGAATTTATCCTAAAATGAAGCAAAACACAATGATATTTTGATGTGAGGTCAATGTTTTGACATAATAGATAATTTAACAATGAAGAAAACTCTTAATTTATTCATATTTCTTAAGAAAATGGGAATTTTCTACTACTTCAAACTGCAATGTTTTTTTTCACCACTAGATGGCAGATGCGCTCCACGGTAAAATTTGTTTTCTTTTCCACAACTTGAGATGGTGTTATTCCGGAATTGCTACTTCAACTTCCAACTACATCACACCGATGCAGGCAAGGACAGTCTGCGGGGAAACAGGCACCCAAAGCTGGGTAGGCATTAGGGTGTTATTCCGGAATTGCTACTTCAACTTCCAACTACATCACACCGATGCAGGCAAGGACAGTCTGCGGGGAAACAGGCACCCAAAGCTGGGTAGATTTTATTCCGGATTTGCTACTTCAACTTCCAACTACATCACACCGATGCAGGCAAGGACAGTCTGCGGGGAAACAGGCACCCAAAGCTGGGTAGATTTTATTCCGGATTTGCTACTTCAACTTCCAACTAAATCACACCGTTGCAGGCAAGGACAGTCTGCGGGGAAACAGGCACCCAAAGCTGGGTAGATTTTATTCCGGATTTGCTACTTCAACTTCCAACTACATCACACCGATGCAGGCAAGGACAGTCTGCGGGGAAACAGGCAACCAAAGCTGGGTAGGTGTTATTCCGGATTTGCTACTTCAACTTCCAACTACATCACACCGATGCAGGCAAGGACAGTCTGCGGGGAAATAGGCACCCAAAGCTGGGTAGGCATTAAGGTGTTATTCCGAAAAATGCTACTTCAACTTCCAACTATTTCACACCGATGCAGGCAAGGACAGTCTGCGGGGAAACAGGCACCCAAAGCTGGGTAGGTGTTATTCCGGAATTGCTACTTCAACTTCCAACTACATCACACCGATGCAGGCAAGGACAGTCTGCGGGGAAACAGGCACCCAAAGCTGGGTAGGTGTTATTTCGGAATTGCTACTTCAACTTCCAACTACATCACACCGATGCAGGCAAGGACAGTCTGCGGGGAAACAGGCACCCAAAGCTGGGTAGATTTTATTCCGGATTTGCTACTTCAACTTCCAACTACATCACACCGATGCAGGCAAGGACAGTCTGCGGGGAAACAGGCACCCAAAGCTGGGTAGGTGTTATTCCGGATTTGCTACTTCAACTTCCAACTACATCACACCGATGCAGGTAAGGACAGTCTGCGGGGAAATAGGCACCCAAAGCTGGGTAGATTTTATACCGGAATTGCTACTTCAACTTCCAACTACATCACACCGATGAAGGCAAGGACAGTCTGCGGGGAAACAGGCACCCAAAGCTGGGTAGGTGTTATTCCGGAATTGCTACTTCAACTTCCAACTATATCACACCGATGCAGGCAAGGACCCTCTACTTCAAGTCTGCGGGGAAATAGGCACCCAAAGCTGGGTAGGCATTAAGGTGTTATTCCAAAAAATGCTACTTCAACTTCCAACTATTTCACACCGATGCAGGCAAGGACAGTCTGCGGGGAAACAGGCACCCAAAGCTGGGTAGATTTTATTCCGGATTTGCTACTTCAACTTTCAACTACATCACACCGATGCAGGCAAGGACAGTCTGCGGGGAAACAGGCACCCAAAGCTGGGTAGATTTTATTCCGGATTTGCTACTTCAACTTCCAACTACATCACACCGATGCAGGCAAGGACAGTCTGCGGGGAAACAGGCACCCAAAGCTGGGTAGGTGTTATTCCGGATTTGCTACTTCAACTTCCAACTACATCACACCGATGCAGGCAAGGACAGTCTGCGGGGAAATAGGCACCCAAAGCTGGGTAGATTTTATACCGGAATTGCTACTTCAACTTCCAACTACATCACACCGATGAAGGCAAGGACAGTCTGCGGGGAAACAGGCACCCAAAGCTGGGTAGGTGTTATTCCGGAATTGCTACTTCAACTTCCAACTATATCACACCGATGCAGGCAAGGACCCTCTACTTCAAGTCTGCGGGGAAATAGGCACCCAAACCTGGGTAGGCATTAAGGTGATATTCAGGAATTTGGACCTTACCTTACAACTTTTTGACATCCAGGCAGGGACCCCCCTACAGAATATCTGCAGGCTAAGCAGCACCCAATTTTGGGTAGGCAGTCAGTAGATATTCCGTAACTTGGACTTCAGATTCCACATTTTTTACTTTTACAACTTCTTACATTTTTGTTGAGATAAAAGAAGAACATTGATTCACTCTTTTTCACTTTTTTTATTGAGACAGTTTGACAACTTTGCTTCAACCATGTGAAGAAGAAAAATAAATAAATAATTTTTAGCCTGTCTGCTAACACTCTTCATGGACTTCACTGCATTTCATCCCCATCACTTTCTCCCCCTGAGGATGCAGAGTCTCCTGACCCACTCGTGTCACCCCCTGAGGATGTAGAGTCCCCTGACCCACTTTTGTCAGATACAGAGCTAGAGGACTCTGCTCCTGCCTCCTGCTCATTCCCCTGCTCCTTTTCCTCTGGGACCTCAGATGTTGCCTGATCCTCATTTTCCTGACCCTGACCTTGCGCTTGCTCACCTGCCTCCTTTTCCTCAGTCTGCTTTGCCATATCTGTACAAATCATCAGACATGTAAAGGATATATCATGACAATGGTTACAAAATCAAGAAAATGCCAAAAATGAGACCTACTTGCGGTGACTGCTCTCACGTATGACAGCAGTACATCAAGCCTCGTATTTAGGTGCCTTCTGGCTTCTGGCACATCTGTCTGCAGGAGTGAAACAGAGAAAATCTTTACTCACTGGAATCAAGCTCAGAGCTACTAGGCTGTGCTTCCTTCTGGCCCTGCTCCATTACCTCCTTCACCTGACCCTCAGTGTCTTCACACTGCTCTGCCTCAGTTATCCCTGCCTCAGTCTGCACTGCCTCAGTCTGCACAGGCTCCTCTTCAATCCTTGGCATATGACCTGTACAATTCATCAGACATTTAGAAGGCACCCTAAATCGGTTAGGCAGCCAGGTGATATTCCGGAACTGGGACTTCAAAGACACATCATGACAATGGTTACAAAATCAAGAAAACACCACAAATGAGACCTACTTGCAGGTGGTGTGGCAGATTTCATGAGGGACTTCATTAAATATATCATATATCCAGCCTGGTTTGTCTGGTCTGCTTTGATGAGGTCTCAGGCACATAGTAGAGCCTGGCAGTTTTTAGATCGTGGCCCATTGCCTTAGATGTATTGAAAAAAAGTGTCTGCAGTGCATTGTGATACCCAGGGAGGCTTGATCTCACATCGCAAAACTCCCGTAGATTTCTGTACAGTTCCTTTTCAATGCAGACCTTGGCAGCTCCAAAGCTCTTAGCTGTTTCTCTGGATCTAAGTAACAGAGTTGGAAGGGAAATAGGCACCCAAAGCTGGGTAGGCATGAAGGTGTTATTCCGGAATTGCTACTTCAAATTCCAACTATATCACACCGATGCAGGCAAGGACACTCTGCGGGAAAATAGGCACCCAAAGCTGGGTAGGCATTAAGGTGTTATTCCGGAATTGCTACTTCAACTTCCAACTATATCACACCGATGCAGGCAAGGACACTCTGCGGGGAAATAGGCACCCAAAGCTGGGTAGGCATTAAGGTGTTATTCCGGAATTGCTACTTCAGCTGCTATGTCAGCAACTATACATGCTACATGGACTTCCAGAAAAGCTACGCAATATTCCACAACAACTACATAAACTGCCAGGAAAGCTACGAGCCTTGGATAGCTTTATGGCGGCAAAGGTGAATTAAAGACATGACAACTTCACTTATCACTCAAACATTTTTATGTTATTTGTTCAAACATCCTTCATAGTATAGTATGAGAACCATTATGTAATAAATCATGAGCAGCATGGCGAAGATGACCAAACTGACAGAGAGAGTGTACACATTGCAAGGCGCACACACACATGCACCATCTTCACAGTGGCATCTGTGAGAGAAAAAGAGTATTTTTTGTGAAAATATTGGGAAATTCACCTGATGAGTGCACACAATATGCAATATCAGTGTATCTAAAGAGAAACCACACTTGCCTGCAGCATCCTCCCCTTTCAGTGTCTTGTTCCCGTTGGCCACCCAGATCGTTCTGGTGAAGCGGTCGCACCATAACAGCAACTACATGTGGTCAAGCCAGACAGTAACATAGAATTTCAACTTTTTGACAGTAAAGCTTTTGGACATAATGAAAATAAAACAGAGTGAAAAGTTCCACACACCTGACATGTTTTCGCTGCGGACTCTCTCCAGTAGCTCATTGTCTCGGAAGCCTCCGGCATGCATCGTCTCATTCGGTTTGATTCTGCTCACACGTGGGTTTGGCTATTTATACCCTTGGTGACGTGTAGTGACATAGTTGAGGAATATGAACCAATTACAGTTGAGCGTAGTCATTTCCACATTTGCTATATATGCTTCCACATTTGCTACACATGCTTCCACATTTGCTACACATGCTTGCCTACCCGACTTTGGGTGCCCAATTCCCCGCAGACATTCAATAGAGGGTCCCTGCCTGGATCTAAGTAACAGAGTTGGAAGTTAACGTCGCATTTCTGGAATATCACATTATTGCCTACCCGACTTTAGGTGCCCAATTCCCCGCAGACATTCACAAGAGGGTCCCGGCCTGGATTTAAGTAACAGAGTTGGAAGTTAACGTCGCATTTCCGGAATATCACCTTATTGCCTACCCGACTTTGGGTGCGCAATTTCCCGCAGACATTCACAAGAGGGTCCTGGCCTGGATCTAAGTAACAGAGTTGGAAGTTAAAGGCGCATTTCCGGAATATCACCTTCCCTCTTACCCGACTTTGGGTGCCCTATTCCCCGCAGACATTCAACAGAGGGTCCCTGCCTGGATCTAAGTAACAGAGTTGGAAGTGGAAGTAACAGTTCTGGAATATGTGCATAAATTCCATGATTGCCAGAATTGCAATGGCTTGCTCCTCCTCCCTTAAACCACGCCCCTCCCAGCCCCAGAAGAGAATAAATACAAGGTCCCTAGGGTTACAGACCACATGGAGAGGAAGAGATGGAAGAGAGAAAGCCAGACGGAACACAGAAGCAAAAGGTGCTGGAAGGAGGCGAGGGAAAAGACCTGATGCCGGACATGAACCCAAAGCCAGGAGATACAGAGAGTGGACATCCAGGATCGGGAGGCGGCAAAAGTGGACCTCCGAAGGTCTCAAGACACACCCAGACTGAGGGACGTGCCAAACCCACACCACGCCTGAGATCACCGACTCCCGAGGACGATATGGAAAAGAGGATTTTGTCGAGTCAGCCACAGGACGATGAAGCATCCAAGATTGACACAAAAGATCCCCCTAAGTATTGGGGTGACTCCCTGCCCATTGACTGACTCCCACACTTTTAAGTTTACCTTTTCTTTTTTTTTGTTGTTGTTTGGCTTTGCAAATAAAGTTAACAAATGTTCAAAGAAAAAAAATGTATCGTTGAAAAATGATGTGAATGAAAAATATGACAAAGAAATGTATTGTCAGAAAAATCTAAACAATTACAATAAAAAAAATGAAAAATGCCTGGATCGAAGTAGCAAAGTTGGAAGTTAATGTCGCATTTCCGGAATATCACCTTCCTTTCTACCCGACTTTGGGTGCCCAATTCCACGCAGACATTCAATAGAGGGTCCCTGCCTGGATCTAAGTAGCAGAGTTGGAAGTTAACGTTGCATTTCTGGAATATCACCCTCCTGCTTACCCGACTTTGGGTGCCCAATTCCCCGCAGACATTCAATAGAGGGTCCCTGCCTGGATCTAAGTAGCAGAGTTGGAAGTTAACGTTGCATTTCTGGAATATCACCCTCTTGCTTACCCGGCTTTAGGTGCCCAATTCCCCGCAGACATTTACGAGAGGGTCCCTGCCTGGATCTAAGTAGCGAAGTTGGAAGTTAATGTCGCATTTCCAGAATATCACCTTCCTTTCTACCCGACTTTGGGTGCCCAATTCCCCGCAGACATTCACGAGAGGGTCCCTGCCTGGATCGAAGTAACAGAGTTGGAAGTTAACGTCGCATTTCTGGAATATCACACTCCTGACTACCCGACTTTGGGTGCCCAATTCCCCGCAGACATTCAATAGAGGGTCCCTGCCTGGATCTAAGTAGCAGAGTTGGAAGTTAACGTCACATTTCCGGAATATCACCTTCCTTTCTACCCGACTTTGGGTGTCCAATTCCCCGCAGACATTCACGAGAGGGTCCCTGCCTGGATCTAAGTAGCAGAGTTGGAAGTTAACGTTGCATTTCCGGAATATCACCGTATTGCCTACCCGACTTTGGGTGCCCAATTTCCCGCAGACATTCAATAGAGGGTCCCTGCCTGAATCTAAGTAGCAGAGTTGGAAGTTAACGTCGCATTTCCGGAATATCACCTTCCTTTCTACCCGACTTTGGGTGCCCAATTCCCCGCAGACATTCACGAGAGGGTCCCTGCCTGGATCTAAGTAGCAGAGTTGGAAGTTAACGTCGCATTTCCGGAATATCACCTTATTGCCTGCCCGACTTTAGGTGCACAATTCCCCGCAGACATTCACGAGAGGGTCCCTGCCTGGATCTAAGTAGCAGAGTTGGAAGTTAACGTCGCATTTCCGGAATATAACCTTCCTTTCTACCCGACTTTGGGTGCCCAATTCCCCGCAGACATTCACAAGAGGGTCCCTGCCTGGATCTAAGTAGCAGAGTTGGAAGTTAACGTCGCATTTCCGGAATATCACCGTATTGCCTACCCGACTTTGGGTGCCCAATTTCCCGCAGACATTCAATAGAGGGTCCCTGCCTGGATCTAAGTAGCAGAGTTGGAAGTTAACGTCGCATTTCCGGAATATCACCGTATTGCCTACCCGACTTTGGGTGCCCAATTTCCCGCAGACATTCAATAGAGGGTCCCTGCCTGGATCTAAGTAGCAGAGTTGGAATTTAACGTCGCATTTCCGGAATTACACCTTATTGCCTGCCCGACTTTAGGTGCACAATTCCCCGCAGACATTCAATAGAGGGTCCCTGCCTGGATCTAAGTAGCGGATTTGGAAGTTAACGTCGCATTTCTGGAATATCACCTTCCTGACTACCCGACTTTGGGTGCCCAATTCCCCGCAGACATTCAATAGAGGGTCCCTGCCTGGATCTAAGTAGCGGATTTGGAAGTTAACGTCGCATTTCTGGAATATCACCTTAATGCCTACCCGACTTTAGGTGCCCAATTCCCCGCAGACATTCACATGAGGGTCCCTGCCTGGATCTAAGTAACAAAGTTGGAAGTTAAAGTATTAGTTCCGGAATATCACCTTCCTGACTATCCGACTTTGGGTGCCCATTTCCCCGCAGACATTCAATAGAGGGTCCCGGCCTAGATCTAAGTAGCAGAGTTGGAAGTTAACGTCGCATTTCCGGAATATCACCTGCCTGACTATCCGACTTTGGGTGCCCAATTCCCCGCAGACATTCACATAGGGTCCCTTCCACTGTATGTCTATGGGGAAAAGAGCACCCAGAGTCAGGCAAGGACCCTCCAGTGGATGTCTTGGAGGAAATGATCACTCAGAGTCCGGCAGGAACCCTCCAGTGGATGTCTTGGGGAAAATGAGCACCCAGAGTTGGGCAGAGACCCTCCAGTGGATGTCTAGGGGGAAATGAGCACCCAGAGTCAGGCAGGGACCCTCCAGTGTTTGTCTATGGGGAAATGAGCACCCAGAGTCAGGCAGGGACCCTCCAGTGTTTGTCTATGGGGAAAAGAGCACCCAGAGTCTGGCAGGGACCCTCTAGTGGATGTCTAGGGGGAAATGAGCACCCAGAGTCAGGCAGGGACCCTCCAGTGTTTGTCTATGGGGAAATGAGCACCCAGAGTCAGGCAGGGACCCTCCAGTGTTTGTCTATGGGGAAAAGAGCATCCAGAGTCAGGCAGGGACCCTCTAGTGGATGTCTAGGGGGAAATGAGCACCCAGAGTCAGGCAGGGACCCTCCAGTGTTTGTCTAGGGGGAAATGAGCACCCAGAGTCAGGCAGGGACCCTCCAGTGTTTGTCTATGGGGAAAAGAGCATCCAGAGTCAGGCAGGGACCCTCCACTGTATGTCTATGGAGAAAAAAACATCCAGAGTCAGGCAGGGACCCTCCAATGGATGTCTTGGGGGAAATGAGCACCCAGAGTCTGGCAGGGACCCTCTAGTGGATGTCTAGGGGGAAATGAGCACCCAGAGTCAGGCAGGGACCCTCCAGTGTTTGTCTAGGGGGAAATGAGCACCCAGAGTCAGGCAGGGACCCTCCAGTGTTTGTCTATGGGGAAAAGAGCATCCAGAGTCAGGCAGGGACCCTCCACTGTATGTCTATGGAGAAAAAAACATCCAGAGTCAGGCAGGGACCCTCCAATGGATGTCTTGGGGGAAATGAGCACCCAGAGTCTGGCAGGGACCCTCTAGTGGATGTCTAGGGGGAAATGAGCACCCAGAGTCAGGCAGGGACCCTCCAGTGTTTGTCTATGGGGAAATGAGCACCCAGAGTCAGGCAGGGACACTCCAGTGTTTGTCTATGGGGAAAAGAGCATCCAGAGTCAGGCAGGGACCCTCCACTGTATGTCTATGGAGAAAAGAACATCCAGAGTCAGGCAGGGACCCTCCAATGGATGTCTTGGGGGAAATGAGCACCCAGAGTCTGGCAGGGACCCTCTAGTGGATGTCTAGGGGGAAATGAGCACCCAGAGTCAGGCAGGGACTCTCCAGTGTTTGTCTATGGGGAAATGAGCACCCAGAGTCAGGCAGGGACCCTCCACTGTATGTCTATGGGGAAAAGAACATCCAGAGTCAGGCAGGGACCCTCCAATGGATGTCTTGGGGGAAATGAGCACCCAGAGTCTTGCAGGGACCCTCCAGTGTTTGTCTATGGGGAAATGAGCACCCAGAGTCAGGCAGGGACCCTCTAGTGTTTGTCTATGGGGAAAAGAACATCCAGAGTCAGGCAGGGACCCTCCAATGGATGTCTTGGGGGAAATGAGCACCCAGAGTCCGGCAGGGACCCTCCAGAGGATGTCTAGGGGGAAATGAGCACCCAAAGTCAGGCAGGGACCTTCCACTGACTGTCTTCACCAAAAGTAGTCAATCCGGAATTGCTACCTCTATTTCCACATTTGCTACCTGACCTCCAAAGTCGGGCATCGGCCCTCCAGTGGATGTCTGTTGGGAAAGAAGCACCCAAAGTCGGGCAGGGACCCACCAGTGGATGTCTTTGGGGAAATGAGCACTCATAGTCAGGCAGAGACCCTCCAGTGGATGTCTTGGGTTAATGGAGCATCCACAGTTGGGCAGGGACCCTCCAGTGGATGTCTTGGGGGAAATGAGCGCTCATAGTCAGGCAGAGACTCTCCAGTGGATGTCTTGGGTGAATGGAGCATCCACAGTTGGGCAGGGACCCTCCAGTGGATGTCTTGGGGGATATGAGCACCCAGAGTCCAGCAGGGACCCTCCAGTGGACGTCTTGGGGGAAAAGAGCACCCAAAGTCAGGCAGGGACACTCCACTGTATGTCTATGGGGAAAAGAACATCCAGAGTCAGGCAGGGACCCTCCAATGGATGTCTTGGGGGAAATGAGCACCCAGAGTCTGGCAGGGACCCTCTAGTGGATGTCTAGGGGGAAATGAGCACCCAGAGTCAGGCAGGGACCCTCCAGTGTTTGTCTATGGGGAAATGAGCACCCAGAGTCAGGCAGGGACCCTCCAGTGTTTGTCTATGGGGAAATGAGCACCCAGAGTCAGGCAGGGACCCTCCACTGTATGTCTATGGGGAAAAGAACATCCAGAGTCAGGCAGGGACCCTCCAATGGATGTCTTGGGGGAAATGAGCACCCAGAGTCTGGCAGGGACCCTCTAGTGGATGTCTAGGGGGAAATGAGCACCCAGAGTCAGGCAGGGACCCTCCAGTGTTTGTCTAGGGGGAAATGAGCACCCAGAGTCAGGCAGGGACCCTCCAGTGTTTGTCTATGGGGAAAAGAGCATCCAGAGTCAGGCAGGGACCCTCCACTGTATGTCTATGGAGAAAAAAACATCCAGAGTCAGGCAGGGACCCTCCAATGGATGTCTTGGGGGAAATGAGCACCCAGAGTCTGGCAGGGACCCTCTAGTGGATGTCTAGGGGGAAATGAGCACCCAGAGTCAGGCAGGGACCCTCCAGTGTTTGTCTAGGGGGAAATGAGCACCCAGAGTCAGGCAGGGACCCTCCAGTGTTTGTCTATGGGGAAAAGAGCATCCAGAGTCAGGCAGGGACCCTCCACTGTATGTCTATGGAGAAAAAAACATCCAGAGTCAGGCAGGGACCCTCCAATGGATGTCTTGGGGGAAATGAGCACCCAGAGTCTGGCAGGGACCCTCTAGTGGATGTCTAGGGGGAAATGAGCACCCAGAGTCAGGCAGGGACCCTCCAGTGTTTGTCTATGGGGAAATGAGCACCCAGAGTCAGGCAGGGACACTCCAGTGTTTGTCTATGGGGAAAAGAGCATCCAGAGTCAGGCAGGGACCCTCCACTGTATGTCTATGGAGAAAAGAACATCCAGAGTCAGGCAGGGACCCTCCAATGGATGTCTTGGGGGAAATGAGCACCCAGAGTCTGGCAGGGACCCTCTAGTGGATGTCTAGGGGGAAATGAGCACCCAGAGTCAGGCAGGGACTCTCCAGTGTTTGTCTATGGGGAAATGAGCACCCAGAGTCAGGCAGGGACCCTCCACTGTATGTCTATGGGGAAAAGAACATCCAGAGTCAGGCAGGGACCCTCCAATGGATGTCTTGGGGGAAATGAGCACCCAGAGTCTTGCAGGGACCCTCCAGTGTTTGTCTATGGGGAAATGAGCACCCAGAGTCAGGCAGGGACCCTCTAGTGTTTGTCTATGGGGAAAAGAACATCCAGAGTCAGGCAGGGACCCTCCAATGGATGTCTTGGGGGAAATGAGCACCCAGAGTCCGGCAGGGACCCTCCAGAGGATGTCTAGGGGAAAATGAGCACCCAAAGTCAGGCAGGGACCTTCCACTGACTGTCTTCACCAAAAGTAGTCAATCCGGAATTGCTACCTCTATTTCCACATTTGCTACCTGACCTCCAAAGTCGGGCATCGGCCCTCCAGTGGATGTCTGTTGGGAAAGAAGCACCCAAAGTCGGGCAGGGACCCACCAGTGGATGTCTTTGGGGAAATGAGCACTCATAGTCAGGCAGAGACCCTCCAGTGGATGTCTTGGGTTAATGGAGCATCCACAGTTGGGCAGGGACCCTCCAGTGGATGTCTTGGGGGAAATGAGCGCTCATAGTCAGGCAGAGACTCTCCAGTGGATGTCTTGGGTGAATGGAGCATCCACAGTTGGGCAGGGACCCTCCAGTGGATGTCTTGGGGGATATGAGCACCCAGAGTCCAGCAGGGACCCTCCAGTGGACGTCTTGGGGGAAAAGAGCACCCAAAGTCAGGCAGGGACACTCCACTGTATGTCTATGGGGAAAAGAACATCCAGAGTCAGGCAGGGACCCTCCAATGGATGTCTTGGGGGAAATGAGCACCCAAAGTTGGACAGGGACCCTCCAGTGGATGTCTTGGGGGATATGAGCACCCAGAGTCCGGCAGGGACCCTCCAGTGGATGTCTTGGGGGAAAAGAGCACCCAAAGTAAGGCAGGGACACTCCACTGTATGTCTATGGGGAAAAGAACATCCAGAGTCAGGCAGGGACCCTCCAATGGATGTCTTGGGGGAAATGAGCACCCAGAGTCAGGCAGGGACCCTCCAGTGGATGTCTAGGGGGACATGAGCACCCAAAGTCAGGCAAGTACCTTCCACTGACTGTCTACACCAAAAGTAGTCAATCCGGAATTGCTACATCTACTTCCACATTTGCTACCTGACCTCCAAAGTCGGGCATCGGCCCTCCAGTGGATGTCTGTTGGGAAAGAAGCACCCAAAGTCGGGCAGGGACCCACCAGTGGCTCTCTTGGGGGAAATGAGCACTCATAGTCAGGCAGAGACCCTCCAGTGGATATCTTGGGTGAATGGAGCATCCACAGATGGGCAGGGACCCTCCAGTGGATGTCTTGGGGGAAATGAGCACCCAAAGTCGGACAGGGACCCTCCAGTGGATGTCTTGGGGGAAATGAGCACTCATAGTCAGCCAGAGACCCTCCAGTGGATGTCTTGGGGGAAATGAGCACCCAAAGTCAGGCAGGGAGGGACCCTCCACTGTTTGTCTATGGGGAAAAGACCACCCAGAGTCCGGCAGGGACCCTCCAGTGGATGTCTAGGGGGAAATGAGCACCCAAAGTCAGGCAGGGACCTTCCACTGACTGTCTAAACCAAAAGTAGTCACTCTGGAATTGCTACCTCTTCTTCCATATTTGCTACCTGACCTCCAGTCTAGGTTCAAGGCTGGGGCACATGGCAATGACTTAAGTAGCAAATCCGGAATTGCTACCTCTACTTCCATATTTGCTACGTCTTAAGCACCCTCCCCACATGCGTCTTGCCCGACTGATGTACTCTCTCCGGGGGATCATGTCTAGGGCACGCGGCGGTGGAAAATTCTTCCTATGACGTACCTAGAGGAGCAAATCCGGAATTGCTACCTCTACTTCCATATTTGCTACGTCTTAAGCACCCTCCCCACATGCGTCTTGCCCGACTGATGTACTCCCTCCGGGGGATCATGTCTAGGGCACGCGGCGGTGGAAAATTCTGCCTATGCTGTACCTAGAGGAGCAAATCCGGAATTGCTACCTTTACTTCCACATTTGCTACGTGACCTCCAGCCTTAAGCACCCTCCCCGCATACGTCTTGCCCGACTGATGCACTCTTTTTTGGGGTTCATGGCTGAGGCACGCGCCGGTGGAAAATTCTGCCTATGATGTACCTAGAGGAGCAAATCCGGAATTGCTACCTTTACTTCCACATTTGCTACCTGACCTCCAGCCTTAAGCACCCTCCCCGCATACATCTTGCCCGACTGATGCACTCTTTTTGGGGGTTCATGACTGGGGCACGCGCCGGTGGAATTTTCTGCCTATGATGTACCTAGAGGAGCAAATCCGGAATTGCTACCTTTACTTCCACATTTGCTACGTGACCTCCAGCCTTAAGCACCCTCCCCGCCTACATCTTGCCCGACTGATGCACTCTTTTTGGGGGTTCATGGCTGGGGCACGCGGCCATGAGAAATTCTGCCTATGCTGTACCTAGAGGAGCAAATCCGGAATTGCTACCTTTACTTCCACATTTGCTACGTGACCTCCAGCCTTAAGCACCCTCCCCACATACATCTTGCCCGACTGATGCACTCTTTTTTTGGGTTCATGGCTGAGGCACGCGCCGGTGGAAATTTCTGCCTATGATGTACCTAGAGGAGCAAATCCGGAATTGCTACCTTTACTTCCACATTTGCTACGTGACCTCCAGCCTTAAGCACCCTCCCCGCATATGTCTTGCCCGACTGATGCACTCTTTTTGGGGGTTCATGACTGGGGCACGCGCCGGTGGAAATTTCTGCCTATGATGTACCTAGAGGAGCAAATCCGGAATTGCTACCTTTACTTCCACATTTGCTACCTGACCTCCAGCCTTAAGCACCCTCCCCGCATACATCTTGCCCGACTGATGCACTCTTTTTGGGGGTTCATGACTGGGGCACGCGCCGGTGGAATTTTCTGCCTATGATGTACCTAGAGGAGCAAATCCGGAATTGCTACCTTTACTTCCACATTTGCTACGTGACCTCCAGCCTTAAGCACCCTCCCCGCCTACATCTTGCCCGACTGATGCACTCTTTTTGGGGGTTCATGGCTGGGGCACGCGGCCATGAGAAATTCTGCCTATGCTGTACCTAGAGGAGCAAATCCGGAATTGCTACCTTTACTTCCACATTTGCTACGTGACCTCCAGCCTTAAGCACCCTCCCCACATACATCTTGCCCGACTGATGCACTCTTTTTTTGGGTTCATGGCTGAGGCACGCGCCGGTGGAAAATTCTGCCTATGATGTACCTAGAGGAGCAAATCCGGAATTGCTACCTTTACTTCCACATTTGCTACGTGACCTCCAGCCTTAAGCACCCTCCCCGCATATGTCTTGCCCGACTGATGCACTCTTTTTGGGGGTTCATGACTGGGGCACGCGCCGGTGGAAATTTCTGCCTATGATGTACCTAGAGGAGCAAATCCGGAATTGCTACCTTTACTTCCACATTTGCTACGTGACCTCCAGCCTTAAGCACCCTCCCCGCATACGTCTTGCCCGACTGATGCACTCTTTTTTGGGGTTCATGGCTGAGGCACGCGCCGGTGGAAAATTCTGCCTATGATGTACCTAGAGGAGCAAATCCGGAATTGCTACCTTTACTTCCACATTTGCTACCTGACCTCCAGCCTTAAGCACCCTCCCCGCCTACATCTTGCCCGACTGATGCACTCTTTTTGGGGGTTCATGGCTGGGGCACGCGGCCATGAAAAATTCTGCCTATGCTGTACCTAGAGGAGCAAATCCGGAATTGCTACCTCTACTTCCACATTTGCTACGTGACCTCCAGCCTTAAGCACCCTCCCCACCTACATCTTGCCCGACTGATGCACTCTTTTTGGGGGTTCATGGCTGGGGCACGCGGCCATGAGAAATTCTGCCTATGCTGTACCTAGAGGAGCAAATCCGGAATTGCTACCTTTACGTCCACATTTGCTACCTGACCTCCAGCCTTTAAGCACCCTCCCCGCCTACATCTTGCCCGACTGATGCACTCTTTTTGGGGGTTCATTGCTGGGACACACGGCCATGGGAAAGCCTACCTATGATGTACCTAGAGGAGCAAATCCGGAATTGCTACCTCTACTTCCATATTTGCCACATTTGCTACCTGACCTCCAGCCTTAAGCACCCTCCCTGCAAACGTCTTGCCCGACTGATGCACTCTTTTTGGGGGTTCATTGCTGGGACACACGGCCATGGGAAAGCCTACCTATGATGTACCTGGAGGAGTCAATCCGGAATTGCTACCTCAGCTTCCACATTTGCTACGTGACCTCCAGCCTTAAGCACCCTCCCCGCATACGTCTTGCCCGACTGATGCACTCTTTTTGGGGGTTCATTGCTGGGACACACGGCCATGGGAAAGCCTACCTATGGTGTACCTTAAGGAGTCATTCCGGAATTGCTACCTCTACTTCCACATTTGCTACCTGACCTCCAGCCTTAAGCACTCTCCCCACATACGTCTTGCCTGACTGATGCACTCCCTCCCAGGGTTCATGCTATGGTGTACCATAAGGAGTCAGTCCGGAACTGCTACCGCTGCTTCCTCATATGCTACCAGACCTCCAGCCTTAAGCACCCAGCCAACATACAGATCTTGCCCTAAAGATGCACTCTTTCTGAGGGTTCATGGCTTGGGCACAAGGCCATGGGAATACCTACTCAATTCTGACCCCTTGTGGCTGTACGGGGGTATTACAGGCAAAATTTTCAAAGACTGGAAAAAAATAGTAAAATGTTATATTTTTTGAAACAAATCACATGTAAAAACAACAAAATGATAGAAGTATCTCCTAATTTTTTTTTTTACATTTCTGTGAAACATTGGGTGCATATGTGGAATTCCAGAATATCTACTGGAACTGCGCGAGTTTCAGAGTCACCCATTGACTTAACACAGAAGGCGCTAGCTCCCCACCGCTAACCGTCAAATTTAGGTAGTTTTTGTGGAAAAAATCCAGAAAAACTACCAAATTCTCCAAGATTGCTGCGTGCAATTCCGGAATTGTAACTTGGTGTGCCTAACCCTAACCCTAACCCTAACCCTAACCTTAGCCCTAACCCTAACCCTAACTTGTCATGACAAAAACAGAATAACACTTACTGACAGAAGCATCATATCATACACATTTATGAAATGTTTTTTTTATTACCCGTTCATGGCAGTGTCATGTCACTCTTACATACTGTAGATTCCTTCAAGCAAAGTGTAACCATGAAATCCTTCAAGATGTCAGTGAGTTGTTCAAGCTGAATGTTAGAGAAGGAGTGTTGAATACAGCATGGCCTTTGGAAGGTACCCAGAAGACCTCGTGATAGAGAACGGATATAGTTCTCATTGAAGACATCTTTAGTCATCGCTGGGGGTTTACCCAATCTACTTCCTTCCTCTTCAGAGGTCTCAGGCTGTGGCTCATCAGCTATAGCTGGAGAAAACACATGCACACGCACACACACACACACACACACACACACACACACACACACACACACACACACACACACACACATACACAATGGCATTGCTTTAGCTTATGATTCAAGATTGTGCCGTTCATCTTTGTAATGCTGCAAGAACACGGTGAAGTTATCATAGAATGACTAGATACTCCACCTCATGTCACCGGTTCTATCTCTTTACGTAACACTACCTCTAAAAAACAACCCATTACAGGAACATAACATTAGCAGTTTGGACAGCTACATACTTCACACATTGTTAGCTCATTGTGTGTTGTGGTGATGAATCAGATGTGGAAAGTACTTTATCTCAAAAGTCGGTAATTAACCTACGTCTATATGCAGTTCTGATTATGGGTAATTTTCTTGTGAAACACAAAGAGGAACAAGACACAGTCACAAACAGATGTGCTCACAAATAGTAATACACTCACACACACACACACACACACACACACACACACACACACACACAGAAACATAAATATACATACAAATACTCACTTTCGCACAAACGTAGACTCATAGACTTTTTCATCTGGTGGAGTAATAGTCAGATAAAAGCCTATGATGAGTATAATGTATGATGTGGTGTGTGTCTTACTTTCTTGCTGAAGAGTTACGTCTGGGGACCCATAGTTAGGTATTGAGGCACACCACCTTCACAAAAGACAGTAGATGTGTCTTGTTAGCAGTAAATACCAGCAGCTATACTAAGCAACACTGCAACAAGAGGGGTTTCTCACACAGCAGAGGACATACCATCCGGTTCGATTGATACTTTATGAGTTGCCTTGACATCCTCTGCATTGGAAACATGCTCATGGACACCATCTGATCCACCTGAATGAAAAACAATAAATAAATTCTGATGTGATCTTTCTGATATGAACTTCTGTTTTCGCTTCTTCTAATGCAGATAGATACTGAAAGTTGAATTCATCTGATGTTAAGAGGAATTAAAGTCTATCTTCTGTTCAGATGGTGATTATTTTTACATAATTACCTTGAGAATTAACACAGCAGTTAACTTAAGCAATAAGCTTGCAAGTGCCTAAACCCCTCTTAGCTAAAATCAGTGTAAATTATGGACTCCAGTGACTCATTGCTTTTTAAAAAAGGTTACAACAAATATTTAATGAAATAAAGGCACAGCAACAAGAAATGTCATGTAGAAATTTATAGACAATAATTCCTCCACCAGAAACATATTTTCTTTATCCTGAATGGTTGCCAAGCAACATTGAGACGCAGCTACTCTAACCGCTGTGTAAGTTGTGGTAGCGCATTACTATAAAACAAAATGCATGTTTATGTTGTATTTTACAATGCCATCCAATGTGATTCAGCCAATCAAAATCAATGACCAGAACTATCCATTCTAAGTGTCCACTCCAGGATAATTGGAATCTTACTGTTTGTTTGGCAAGGCTCTGGTGACACATTTATCTGTGTAGTCATGGCACCATTCTTCATCATATCATCTAGCTCTTCTGTGGAAATATATATGTATATATTTAAAAGCATATCACTCTGTTTATTTTTAAAAGATGGAATTCTCGGTTTCTATTTCGCAGCCTTATTAGTTCACGACTGTAAGAGATAAAGGCAAAGTTATACACACAGTTTGTATATGGAAAGACACAAGATAACCTAGGCCTACTGCCCATCTCAATGGTTGGTTCATTGTGAGGGTTTTCTACTTCAGCATACTCAGTCCCATTAGTCATAATTATTGACCCTGAAACATAGAAATCATAATAAAAACAACTATTTGGCTACACACACAAACAGAAACACACACAGCTAGCGACAACTTAGATACCTCAATAGTTAATGTAAAACTGGATAAAACACTGTGCCAATCTCTAGCTAGCATTCTTCAATCACAAAGAAAATTAAGATCAATTGTCAAATGATGATTTTATATTCCACTTTTTAGGCAACTTTAGCATGGTATCAAATACATGTTCTCCCCACTGTATAAATAAACAATACTGGTCTAGTCATGCACAGATACACATTTATATTCATGTGATATTAAGAGAAATAAAAGCGCAATTTTTCTGTTCACCAAATGGCAAACAGCAGTTAAAACACGTAAATATGTGTGCCAAGGGAATGGTCATCACAGTTGAATTTGGTTGGAATCTTACTGTTTGATTGGTCTGTTAGTTCATCTCCCTGTACAGCCATGACGCCATTCTTCGTCATGTCATCTAGCTCTACTATGGAAATACAAGAAAACATGTGTTTGTCTTCTACAACAAACATTGAGACACTTGACTAGTGTCACATGTGATGTATACACCATATGACATAATGACAAAGAAGATACACATAGATCTGTTTGCTTAAATCCTGAGATTACGCAAATTGACTTTGACAACTTTGACATGCTTAATACAACAATCTCATGTCAGATGTCTTACTTTCTGTCTGGGGGGGTTCCTCATTTTCAGTCTTGTTACATGACAGACCTACAAAAAAAACGTATGTGAGTATGTCTTTACAGCGAAATATCCAAAAAAAAAGGTTATATGGCAGTATATAGTTCATATTCTATGAACACCCTATAAGTAATGAAACACTAACAGTCAGTTATGAAAATGTTCATAAACAGACAGTTATAAAACGTTTGCAAATACCTCACCTGCAATTTCCCCTGATAGATCTACAGTTCCTGGAGAGTACATTCCTGGGGTTACAGAAGAACAATAAGTCCTGAGGGTTACTTGCAGAAATATGGATGTGTATGAGTGTGTGTGTGTGTGTGTGTGTGTGTGTGCGTGCGTGCGGAGAGTTGAATTGATCGGTTGTACAATACCGTAGTCACAACTTCTGAATGTGTGTGTGTGTGTGTGTGTGTGTGATAGCAACAACTTCCTTCAACCTAATTTTTCTTCAACCACTATCCTCTCTGAGTATATTTTGACTAGTAAAGTTCTGAGCCATAAACCTCTGGCAGGCTCGTAGCTGAATAGAATATATACTTTTTTGATCCCGCGAGGGAAATTCAGTTCTCTGCATTTAACCCAATTTAACCGAATTAGTGAACACACAGCACACAGTGAACACACAGTGAGGTGAATCACACAACTCAGAGCAGTGAGCTGCCTGCCCAACCAGCGGCGCTCGGGGAGCAGTGAGGGGTTACAGTAGGTGCCTTGCTCAAGGGCACTTCAGCCGTGGTGGATTGGTCGGGGATCGAACCGGCAACCCTCCGGTTACAAGCCCGATGCGCTAACCAGTACACCACGGCTGCCGGGATGTTAATCCTCATTTTGTTAAGTCCCCTTAGTTAGGCTATCTACTACAGTATATGAATGAACATACTGTAACAGTGTGGTAGCTTACCAGTTCTATTTTTCCTAAAGCGATGGATCCTTAACACAATTGCGATAAAAACAGCAATAAGAACAATTCCAGCTATTCCAATTGCAATTATTCCTGAATAGGAAGGCACATACAGTTCAGGTTAATACATATTACAAAGTATATCATTGCGCATAAATATTAAGCTGCACACATACTGTATGATTTGCCGATATACTAAGATAGCTATACTGTATACTGTACAGAGATACACAAACACAGAGGCACACAAAGAAAAATGCACAGAGATGGGCGTGTGTGGTTGTGTGTGGTTGTGTGTGTGTGTGTGTGTGTGTGTGTGTGTGTATACAGGATTTCCTCTGGAAAGTACTTGGTTTTCAATAAAGCAAAAAGCCACATCCTGCCTGTTAGAGCAGTTAACCCAACACACTCACCCCAAGGAAGGTCATCTGTCAGAGAGATGCTTCTGATCTCCCAGCTCACTGGATTGCTGAAGTTGCAGATGTAGACCCCAGCCCTCCTCTCCACAGTCCATATGTGTCCACTACTCCTGCTCCCCCTGCCAGTCCAGGAGTACTGAGCATGCTCACTGTCCTCTCCCTCACAGGTCAGGGTGCAGCTGGTAGAGTTGCAGTCTGTGGTGATGTTAGGCTCCTTAACTGGATCTGTTCAAGGATAAGGATTTACAATATCACATAATTGTTATGACACCTGATGCATGTATTGTACTGGTAACAACTCGTAATTTGAGAGAAAAAAAGACTTTATATTAAAGCAATGTGTCATCTTATTGGCTAGCTACCCAGAATTTGATTAGGGGTCATTCCACCTCAATTCAACAAATGCCTTCTGCTTGACCATCTCAGATTTGCTTCAAAATTTTACCACCTAAAGAGTAACCATTTAAACTAACTTAGCCAAAATATTAGCTTGGTATACCTACAGTAATGGATCCAGAGAATAACATTTTTGAACATGGTACCCCCCTTCTGATTTTTGGCACATTCCGCCCTCATCTAAATCTGCAGTAAAGTTCAGATGTCATTATCTGAAAAATTGCTCAAGCTAAAGACTTAACATTTTCTGTGACTATAATGATTTCTACCTATAGATTCCACATGGACATCCATAAGCCGTATTGATACTTACTGACTGTGTTTCAATCTTGTGAAATAAGAAGAAAAATTGCGGATTGTTTTCAAACCCCTACATTGGGTGCGCCATTACACAAGTTATAAACAAAATGTTTGGCAAATGGTTATGTCTCTCTACAGACGTGTTTAAGCTGTCTTTGAAAAAGTAATTAAGAGGTGTCTTTATTGCATTTTTGTTGGAAATATTGTAACACAAAACTGAAAAATAATCAATTTGGATGATATCATGTTGCATCATTTCCATGGGCTTTATTATCACTTTGCATCAGATTGTTAGCCTGGATGCCAGACCGAAGTTTAGCCCCGCCTCCATTCTTTTTCGGCAGGGAACTTCATATTCTGATAAGAATTGAGTATGACGTCGTCAGGCTATCAGATTGTATTCCCATTTCTCCCAATTTGGTAGTCACCTACACCCCTAAACCTAGCCCTAACCCTATCTTTGAAATTAGAAAAATCTTGAGAGAACATAGGACTGTGGGAACATAGGGTTTTGTGGGAACATATGGTTGTGGGGACATAAGGCCTAATTTTCACAGTGTTCAGCAAAAAAATGCGGATGTGGGAACATAGGGCTGTGGGAACATAAGGCTGACCCTGGCATGGCAACAATACACCTGAGAAGTTGGCCCAGGACCGGGACGACTGGAGAGCCCTTGTTTGTGGCCTATGCCCAAAGTTGGCCGGTCTGCATAGGCGGCTCCCTCATGCCTTTCATGATTGGTTGATACCACAATGATATCAACTTGTGACATTTGATAAAATCTAAAAAAACATCTTGCAAAATATACGCAGATAAGATGATGACATGGCACTTGATAATCTTACACTACAGGCCTATCTTGTCTTTTCTACTATCTAATCTCCTTGTATTGCATGCACATTTTGACATATACATGTAGGTATACATTTTACTTACTGAGAACAATAAGTTTCATTCTCAAGTCGGTGTCCTTGTTGTTCACCTCCACTGAGTAAGTTCCATTGAAATGTGGTTGCAGGTTTGAAATGGTCAACGCCCAGGTTTGATTGTTCAGTGTAGCCGAAGATGTGAAGATGTTAAAAACAGTTATTTCTTCTTTATCTTCTTCATACCATTCGGCAGCTTTGTCCTTGTTGTGTTTCCAGATAATAGCGGTTACTTTTGTGCCTTTTGTCACCTGCTCTGGCGAAAACGTAATAGATCCACCTTTGCGGCCAAATATGTAATCTGCAGAGACTTGAGAAGTTGGAATAGTCAGAGAATGTCAAACAACACAATATTGTTTCAATTCCTTAACCGACCTTCATTACATGAGGTTTATTATGTTAAGGTTAACAAATTAAACGAGGATCTGAGAGGTGCCATGCTGGTTTCAACCAGACTCTGGCATGAGCCAGTTTTGTCAGTAGCCTGACAAAAGATGGCTAACTTCCCCATCGATAATGTTGTACTGCAAGTGAATGATTCTGAGGCTGAAAATGTTAAGGATATGGAACAAGGTTGGAACATGATAAAACTTTAACCATAACAGATTTTGTCAAGCAATTCAATAACAAGGCTGTTAAATATAACATGACAACTCTCCCCACACCACAGGTCCACAATGGCGCTGAAGTCATTAAAATGCAATAAAATCTGCAAAAGTGTTGTCCCATGACTAAAGAAAGGACATAAAGAAATTAAACATAATTGATAAACTTACCTTCTGCCACTGAAGTGAAAATCAAAAGACTAGAAACGATCCATTTTAAAACATCCATTTTCAGTGTACTCCCAAAGACAGACTGTTCTATTCTGTGTCTCTACTTTCACATTGTCAGTCATGTCATAGCACCA
This sequence comes from Sardina pilchardus, assembly GCF_963854185.1. Taxonomy (NCBI): domain Eukaryota; kingdom Metazoa; phylum Chordata; class Actinopteri; order Clupeiformes; family Clupeidae; genus Sardina; species Sardina pilchardus. The sequence continues at coordinate 26,720,792 of NC_084997.1, forward strand.
GAGGAGGGGAAAATATCAACTTCCTTTTGTATCTGTTAACTGTTTAGGTATTGTTTTTTTTTCTTCTTTTTCTTTATAACATCCCTACTGAACAGACAGGATATCTGTTCAGTATGATCTTTTTAAATAAAATAATTCAACAGCAACAAAACAACAACAACAACAGCAACAGCAACAAAAAACTAACTGGCAGGATATCTGTTCAGTTGAGGAATCAGAGAATGGCTTCATGAGAAAGATAGATGGATAGACAGTCACTAGCAAGAGCTTGACCCTGCAAGGCTTGCCCCTCAGCCATTTCAATCCTTATAGGATCTCTTATTATGAGTTATTGTGAATTATAGTTTTATGGTTTAAAAGTATGTGGATTCAAAATAGACCAGGTTTGAATAGACCCATGGAATGGTGTATTCAATGACAAAATACTTGTGGCACAGCTTCCTCTTGTGGTGTAAGAGGAAGGTTCGTTTAAAAGTTTCCCGGCCTTACAATCGTGAAATGACTGCTCTCTCCACAGTGGATTCCCTGACTTTTGACATCAATCCTTGCTGACTGTAGGCTTGTTGTTATCGGCTTGAGTCGACTGACTTTTACAAAAATAAACACTGTCCATTTATTATGTGTTTCACACATTCCTCATATTGGCTTTCCTCAGCATCCTGGTGGAATGGAGGATTGTGTACTCTAATCTCTTTTTGTTTTACTTTTTAGTGGCAAAAACACCCCTTTTAACCAGTTTGTTTTACTTAACACAGCTTATTGATCAGGCTGTTGAAGATGTTACACGTTCAGTCCTTGTAGGTCACTGTCACCCCCCCCCCCCCCCCCCCCCACACACACACAAGCACAAACTTATGATCAATGTTTACTCTGTGTCATCAGCCTACATATTTATGTTGAATATAACATCAGTTGCACATGTATGAATATTAAAGGTGCTCTAAACAATGTTAGGCGGTTTCTAAGATAAAACATTTTTTTGTCACATAAAGCAAACATCACCTCTCTATCTGCTAGCTGCCTGTCCCCTAAACAAATATGGCCTCATTGGACAGCCCAAGCTCCAAAAACTGTTGCAGCTGACAAGATGCACGTTGAGGGAGTTTCAGTTGCATGGGAGGGAGGGAGGGAGAGGGAGGAGCAGCTACTGTAGCCCTCTTATCTGTTCATCAACAGAATTGGTGTTACCCAACGTCGCTTAAAGCACTTTCAGAAACCGGCTAGTGATTTCAGGGAAGTAAAATGAGAGAGAGAGATAGAGAGAGAGAGAGAGAGAGAGAGAGAGAGAGAGAGAGAGAGAGAGAGAGAGAGAGAGAGAGAGAGAGAGAGAGAAAGAAAGAGAGAGAGAGAATCAGAATCAGATATATTGGCTAGGTTTGCGTAAACAAACAAAGAATTTGACTCCGGTTAATCTTTGCTCTCCAAGTACAACACTCAAACAAATAAAACAGAAAATAATAAAAAACAGAACAATAAGAGCAGAATGAAGGGCAGTAGAAATATGGCAATATGCATAAGAAATACAGTATGTATTTGCAATAAGTACACTATGGGTGGGACAGGGTGATGCAATTGTCCAGAGGGGGAGTGCGGCTGGGAATGTCCTGCTGCGTGCTGTTCTAATGCACTGGGAATGTTCTGCGTGCTGTTCCAATGCACTGGGAATGTTCTGTGTGCTGTTATAATTCCCTGGGAATGTCCTGCGTGCTGTTCTAATGCGCTGGAAATGTCCTGCGTGCTGTTCTAATGCGCTGGGAATGTCCTGCGTGCTGTTCTAATGCGCTGGGAATGTCCTGCGTGCTGTGTAAAAGCGCTGCATTATTGGGCCCTCGCCGGGGAGCGGGCAGGGCACTTAAGTGGCATGGTGTGATGATCGCTAGATTGATTCCCGTCTGCAGACGCAATCCTGCTCTGACATTCGGTGCCCCCCTCTACCCTGTGCCGGCGATAACGTTGCGCTGGCAAGTCCTGGGCGCTGTCCTATGGCGGAGGCTGAGACCAGATGTTGCACCTGCACCACGGGACGGAAAAGGCCAACATCACAACAAAGCACTTGGGGACAGGATACATTGCACTTCTTTTGCTCAGATCACAGTGTGATTTTCACTGAAAGCACAATTATGTAAAAGTATATATTTCTACCTTCATTGGGGCAGCAACAGTGCACTCAATTTAATTAAATGCTTATGCTAAACGTAAAAATATTTGTTTTCCAACCATGAATAAAAGTTGAACAAGTAATTTTAGTCTATTTGGTATATCCAAGTAAAACAAATCAAATGAATCAAAGGCAGGCCTTGCATTAGGCTAGGTGAACTTGGCCATTAAACAGGAGACTTTCTGTAGCCCATCTGTAAACAATTCAGATCTTACATTTAAGTAAATTTAAGTTTGCCATTTCTAAACTCTTAAAACAAATGTGCTGAAAAAAACACACAATTTATGTCCAGATAGGGACAACCGAGTTTTGTCCTTTCCAACACGGCTTTGTTAGTTGTTACACACTGTGTGTTGAAAATAAAACGACTGGCATTGAAAACAACACAAATTGTGTTTGTTTTTTTTCACACATCTCTGTGTTCAGATAGGGACAATTTGTTTAAAGAGTGTGTAATCTGTGCTATTGGTGTAGCATCATTTCCATGTTTGCATTGCACTGATATACCAACAGATATTTTTTGACTGTGGCACGCATGTCACCACAAGTGTGAAATCATGTGTATAAGCCTACTGTATACAAAATGGAGAGTAATGTGTGACGTGGTGTGTGTCTTACTTTCTTGCTGAAGAGTTACGTCTGGGGACCCTCCAGAGTTAGGTAAGGGGACACACCACCTTCACAAAAGGCAGGATATACAGTACGTCTTGTTAGCAGTAAGTACCAGCAGCTAAGCTACATTGCAAGAGGGGTTTCTCACACAGCAGAGGACATACCATCCGGTTCGATTACTTCATGAGGTGCGTTGCCATCCTCTGCTTTGGAATCATGCTCATGGACACCATCTGATCCACCTAAATTAAAAAAAATAAATACATTCTGATGTGATCTTTCTGATATGAACTTCTGTTTTTGCTTCTTCTCATGCACATGAATACTGAAAGTTGAATTCATCTGATGTTAAGGGGAATTAAAGTCTATCTTCTGTTCACCAGATAGTGATTCGTTTTACATAATTATTTTGAGAAATAAACACTGATCTGCCATAGGTTAGGTGAGGATGTTCGTTCAAATTCATACATTTAAGTTTGAGCACAAGCTCATTGTGGATTAAACAGGTCTCATCATTAAGACTCTAATAACAGTGTCTTTTTGTTATAGTCTATGAACACCCTATGAACTTCCCTTTGATACATGATCGTGTCAAAATCGATATATATATAACGTAACACGGACATCATGATATCAGTATAGTATGCTTTCCGTAGTGAAGAGGTAATGATCTTTGTCACCATCACCATCTAAAGTGGCACATCGGCATCGAACTTGATTCACCCAATCGAAATCAAAGACCAGAACTATCCATTTTAGAAACAGTAAATACGCCACTGAATGACTGTTCAGGTCAAATTGACGATTGGACAGTGGCCGTTCGAGGGCAGGGTTTTGCGAACGGTCAATTGCTAATTGGAATCTTACTGTTTGTTTGGCGAGGTAGTTCTGGTGACACCTGTGTAGTCATGACACCATTGTTCGTCGAATCACCTAGCTCTTCTGTGGAAATATATAAAAACGTTTCTACTTTGTAGCCTTATTAGTTCATGACTGTAAGAAATGAAAGCACAGTTATACACACAGTTTATATATGGAAAATCACATACAGTATAAGATAACCTACCGCCCATCTCAATGGTTGGAGGGTTTTTTATTTCAGCATCCTCAGTCCCAATAGTGATATATTTTGACCCTGAAACATATAAATCATAAAAAACAACTGCTTAGCCGCACACACACACACACACACACACACACACGCACACACACACACACACACACACACACACACACACACACACACACACACACACACACACACACACACACACACACACACACACACACAGATACCTCAATGACTAAATAGCATTTAAACAGCAGGAGTTAAAACACAGTGAATATGCCACTGATTGAGTGTCCAGGGACTGTCCATTGTCTGTGAGAGCTTGCTAAACCACTGGCCAAATACACTTCTCACACAATATGTTTATTTTTTTAGATACAATTCTTTCTTTCAATTTAGTAGCTTAAAGGCCCTGTGTCCACCAAGCGTTTGCACTGACAGCACCCTCAACCTCCTTTTCTCAGCACTTCGGTCAGCACTCTCATCACTTGTTGCAAAGTTATGAGGTTTCTCCCTCTTCAATTTTGAGCAAAAAGGCCCCAATTCGTTCAGGCAAGAGTTATACACACAGTTTATATGAAAATCAATTGTAGATGGAATGGGTAATTGTATGGAAGACTAACACACATTGTTCTAACAAAGATTACCTACTGGTTGGTTCACTGAGAGTGTATTTACCACAGCATACTCAATCCCATTTGCTATCTTTGGCTATCTTTTGGCTCAGTAAAAGACAACTATTTAGCACCGGACTGTGTTTGTCTCATATTCTATGAACACCCTATGAGTACCCCCCACCCACACACACACACACACACACACACACACACACACACACACACACACACACACACACACACACACACACACACACACACATAAACAGACTGTTATAAAATGTTTGCAAAAAGCTCACCTGCAACTTGTAGCTCTGCAAGTCTTGGGGTGTAGTTTCCTGGTGTTACAGAAGAAAAAGAAGTCCTGAGGCGTACTTGAACTAGATAATAGGTCTTTGAATTGACACAAGTTAAACTGGTACAGCCTATGCAACATAAATACCTTTGCAATAACACTTTATTGGGTAGACTTAAAAAAATAATGTTTAATTTGAGCATACAGTTTTGTCAGTAGCCTATATGTCTTTTACATTTCCTAACAAAACTGATATTATAGTGTAGGCCTATGCATGAATAACCTATTGACACAGACATGGGTCTCACCTAAGCTACTCTAAAAGGCTGTTGTAGCCTAAAGTAAAAGTTTAATGAGCAGAAGTCACAACTTGTTGTAGTCTAACAGAGGTAAATATTGTAGCAATTAGCCTATGGAGATGACAAAAAAATGTAAACACTTATTTCACTCTCACTGGAGTGAACGTAGAACATGGGCTGTTGCGCAAACAAACGAATTAGGAGGGTGATCTTCATCTCTGTTCTCCAAAAGCTATGATTTTGATTTTGCACACAAATGAATTCTGTGAATAACATAAGAATTTACAAAAAAAATATCATAAAAGCTTGTGTCATGTGGTGACCCCACACTGGTTGTGAATGGTTGGTGCCCCTGGACACTGGAGCTTTTGCCCTATGGATAATCCGGCCCTGGGGGTTCAGGGGTGTCACCCCCAGGACATGTATTAAATATTCAAAAAAATCCAAAATCCCCTGAGGAAGCGCATGGCGAAACGGGTTGCTCAGAAATAAAATCTTAAAAGTGTAGTCCAATGGTGTGCGGTGATCCTTTTTTCTTTTTTATGTATTAAATATTGTCATGTAAATGCACAAGTTCTGTGCCCTTTCAATCAGAGATTAGAGCCTGCACTATGCCTATAAAACACTGCACGTGCATAGTCTGTCTCCTAAACATTCCTCATCTGTTATCGAGACATTCATGAAAACATTTTGAGAATGATGACTTTCTCTTCATCCTTGTCCTAACCATTAAAACGAGGCAGATACATGATCATGGCTGAATTTGTTGGCACCCATGCTAAAGTTGACTTAAAAAAGAGGAATATAAAATCATCTTTTGAAAATTGATTTTAATGCCATAAATAATGAAATGAGGAAAAATCCATCCTTTAAGGACACCAATTTTCTTTCAGAATGAATAATGTATCATAAATAAATAAATGTTCTAAATACTGGGGTCAAAAATATTGGCACCCCATGTAACCATATGGGAATTTAACACATAGGGTTAACCTTGGGGCAGACCGTTTTTTTTTTTTCAAAGGCCACTTATTTCATGGATTCAGGATACTATGCATCCTGATGAAGTTCCTTTGACCTTTGGAACTAAAATAGCCAAATATCATCACACCCCCTTCACCATACCTAGAGATTGGTATGGTGTTTTGCTCAGTTTTGTTAGCCTATTAGCTGGTTTAATTTGCATTGAGCTCAGTGAGCATCAAACAGGCTAATAGGCTAACTGAACAAAACACCATGCCAATCTCTAGGTATGGTGAAGTGTGTGTGATAATGTGGGGCAATTTTAGTTGGCACAGTAAACTCTGAAGTATCAGTCTCTGCCATCCTCATTGTGTCTGTGAGTAGTATCATAATGTTAAGGCTTCCTTTGCAATGTAGCTGGGATGTTAATCCTCATTTTGTTAAGTTCCTTTGAGTGAACATACTGTAAATATGAATGTAAAATAGTAGCTTACCAGTTCTATTTTTCCTACAGCGATGAATCCTTAACACAATTAAGACAAAAACAGCAATCCCAGCAATTCCAACAATGGAAATGCCCACAACTCCAGCAATTTTTCCTGCATAGGAAAGCACATAAAGTTCAGCTTAATACACATAACAAAGTTGATTATTGTGCATAAATATTAAGCTGTAAACATATGATTCTGATATAGATAGTTATAAACTGTTTACTGAGACACACAAACACATACAGTAAGAGGCACACACATACAGAAGGACACAAAGAAAGACGGGCATGTGTGACACACACACACATGCCCATCTTTCTTTGTGTGTGTGTGTGTGTGTGTGTGTGTGTGTGTGTGTGTGTGTGTGTGTGTGAGCGCTCTCACTAGATGGGTATCTCTTTTGCCGTTATTTCCAAGTGTGCATCGATGCATCTTTTTTGGCCTCAGACATCCCATAATCCATTGCGCAGTGCAGGTCAAGCTCCACACGTCATGCAAATCGTCAAGCAACACAAACCCCTCCCCGAGTCAGGTGACGCCAACTAGTTTGTGCTGTCCAAATGTAGGGACGCATACTGAGGAGCAAGCTAACTGAGACACTACTGGAAAGAACGGTAGGCCTACTATACAGCGTGCGCCCTTTACAATTGGGCACGTCCAATGTGGCACACTTACCTACAGGAAGTTCATCTGTCAGAGAGATGCTTCTGCTGTCCCAGCTCAGTGGATTTATGAGAAAACAGGTATAGACCCCAGACCTCCTCTCCACAGTCCATATGTGTCCACTATTCCTGTTCCCTCTGCTATCTTTCCAGGAGTACTGAGTATGCTCACTGGCCTCTCCCTCACAGGTCAGGGTGCAGCTGGTAGAGTTGCAGTCAGTGGTGATGTTAGGCTCCATAACAGGATCTGTTCAAGGATAAGGATTTCACAACATGATCATGTAACACCTGATGGATATATTGTTCTGGTAGCAACTCGTAATTTGGGAAATATTTATAAATTTAAGCAATGTGCCATCTTTTGGGGGAAATTGGTTAATTTGCTGACTACCCCGGAGTCAGATTAGGTATACTCGTGTACAACCCAGTCTGACACTGTTAGCTTAGCATGATTAATTGGAAGTGGATTATTCCAGTTAGCCTATTGCTAGTCTAGCTCAGGGGTTCTCAATGTTGTTGGTTCCAAGGACCCCTTTTAGGGGATAACATTTTCCGAGGACCCCCTTGTAACTGTAACAGTTAACCATTCGTATTATCTGAAGTTGTGGCCGGGTCCACTATCCCAAGTTAATGTGGGTAGGACCAAATAGACACAATTTGCTTGTTTTATGGGTGACAACAGCATCATCTTTTCAAAATGTTAACTTTATAATTTCAAGCAAATTATTTCGCGGACCCCTTGGTTATGGGTCACGGACCCCAAGGGGTCCCCGGACCCCACTTTGAGAACCACTGGTCTAGCTAACAGGGTGTTACAAAGCCTTTCAGTCTGTTCATAGAGCATTTCAAAATGAATGGGGATACATAGTAATGAAAATGTCAACTTCTACAACTTTTTCCTTATTTTTTTTAAAACTCCAAGTTAGGAAAGCTCTATGTTGTTTTCTATGCCACAGAAAAAGGCTTAGGAATACATGTTACCTAGAGTAACCAACATCCATGAAATATGCTAAGCTAAGATAGCATGTCAAACTGGGTTAATGCATGCTGAGAGAAGACAAGAGAGGTAGATGGTACATTAATACATTTGCCAAAAAGTTGCTTTGTTCCTTTAAAGGTGAACTATACAAGTTTTTTAGCTTAGTTTGCCATATCTGATCAGCTTCAGAGTCATTGGAATGGTTATTTGACTTATTGAATGATGGCTGTTTCACTTCCCCCTAGCGCCTGTGAGAACCGGTGGCTCTGACAAACAGAAAGTTCCGCAGCCTTGCGATCATGCTCAAGAAAAGGAAGACTGATCGATTGAGTATTGTTGTAAAAATACACGCTAAAGCAGTAGGGGAAGCTCTGCAGAGAAACCTGAAAGCGTAAAACGAGAAAACAGCGAAAACAGTATATATATACATATATATATATATACAGTAAGCGTTACTTGAGAATGGCCATTTCACTCACACTTTGCCTGATTCACGTTCTGCGTGAAATGTATTACAGCTGCATTACAACTTACCGCCACTAGGTGGCAGTACAGTCCGCTGTAGCATTGCTGCGGTGTGATTGATACTGTAGCCCAGTTCTACTCATTCAATAGGCGGCCAGGAAGCAACCTCTAGTGGCCCAGCCCATATAGTATATTTCGGAAATGCCAACAGAAATCCCTAGGAGCCTAGTCACCTACAGACTGCAACACTACAACTCTTTTATTGTTTTGTTTTTTCGGGTGTTTGTCAATTCAGTCTGGCACTCTGAAAATGTTCGCAAGGCTCTGCACTTCGAAAAAGACGAGCATGAACTAACAAACTATTTGTCATAGTTCAAAATTGCCATTAACACAAGCAGCAGATTGAAATAACACTTTATGTTTCATTCGAGAGTTTGACAACAGTGAGGATGATTAGCACTATGCAAACAAGTTTTATTGAGTTAGACTGCGTCTCTATAATAGTTCCGTAATCTGACGTAGGCTATTTCCTCATGTAATTCTGTAATTTCTCTTTGGATATATCTATCTATCCAAGGGCGTCAGTTTAGTTTTCAGGGGACAAAAACGCTATTTTACAGCTTGGTTTGATAAGTGCTGGGGACATACATTTTATATGATCTTAACGATGTTGAGGACTTGTTGCGTTTCTGACTCTGCTGCGCCGTTGCCGCCAGAACCAGTTCATTCTAACTCCACGAAAATTACCACCGCTGGTTAGTTTGCTTTACTTTGTGGAGTAATCCATATGGATTGGTGAATATGTAGGCTTTATACCTACTTTCTCGGGGGGCAGGGACATTTTTCAAGGTGGTGTAGGCACTGAAATACAGTTGCCAAAGCATACATATTTTAATCGTAGTTGGGCTAGGCCTATTCGAAATTGCGCTCTGATCAGCGGAGGACGGGAGCAGTGAATCTAAATATTGGTTGTTTATCCCTTAGATGCATAAGTGGGGTCAAAAATGACCCCAGAGGTTGTTTTCTTGCAGTATCTTCTTCATTTTATTTTTTTTTCATTTAACCTTCTATGTATTCCTCAAATAGGTTGTCTTTGAGATGAGGCCATTTGGATTTGTGTCTAACTGTTATATTTTTAAAGTAATTTAATGTTTTGTATCAGTACCACCGATCCGCATAGGTGGGGTCAAAAATGACCCCAAGCATTTTCTATGGAATTTCAAAAGTTAACCCTAGGATCTTTTGATTTTTATCAACTGTGGCAGTCAGGTATACATTTACTGTTGATTATCACATCTGATGTCAGCAGTTTCACCATCCTGAAGGCTATTTTTACACAACAACATAAATCTAAGTATCATCATATAATGTGGCGGCCAAGCGTTCATAGCGACGTCACTTTTTGATCCTTCAATGTCCGCTCTTCCTATAATTGTGAAGCAGAATTCACCAAGCGATATATACAGAGGGATTTGTTGGTATAGCGTTCTTGGCCTGATTTTTATGACTTTTTATGCCTAAAAATAGGGCAAAAATCCATTTTTTTAAGCCAATTGGCAGTACCTTCTGATTTACTGGATAACAAAAGAAGATATTCATAATCACCTCTGTAAATGTTTTTTTATTTGATATATTAACACTACAAAAAATATATTTTCAACCTGGCTTTTTCCAATGGTCAGATTCTTTGCATCAAAACATATATGCAAATTAGCGCATATTTAATTAGACACGACCTAATTAGCATATTTAAACATAAATACAGAAAACTTGCAATACGTTTTTTTCTCCTATTTATGTGAGTGTTCAACTGGTAAAGTTTCATGAAGATATCTCTAAGTTAAAAATTTTACCCTATTCGCCTATGTTGAGATAATTTTAGGATGTTTACCTTTTTTGCCTATCTAAAAGCTGTTTTGTAATAAAATGTTAATAAAAAGTGATGCATCAATATGTCCAACATGAAATAAAAACATTTTAGACAAATATATAATAAAAATCATCATCTTTAACCAAAATGAGAGACATTATTTGAGATTACAGCAAAAAACGCATGCATTCTAATTGGGGTCATTTTTGACCCCACTCATGGAAGAGTGTAGGTATTGGTAGCCTATGCATCTAAGGGTTATCGAAGAACAGTAGCCTACCATGCCTTACCATTATCTTTGATATTTCAGTGCATGGTTTTGAATATTTTAACAGTTGCCAAAAATATAAGGGATTCAGTCAGTCGAGTTTATTTGACATTCGCGGCATACACTTAACGCACGATCAAAACTTCTGACATGCATACTGACGACTGTCCATCAGATCAGAGTCTAATGCTCTGTCAATCTCAGACTCTCACAAAATTAAGGAAGCAAGTAAAATGCAAGATGCACGGGAAGTAGGAGTATGAATGATGTAGCCTACGTTTCTTAATGATTGTCAAAATGTTTCTTTCTTTATGTGTCACAAAAAACAATGCGTTGAAGGTCTGAATCTTAAATGTTTTGTTCAGATTCAATAGTGTTGGATGTGTCGCTGTCAAGAAGGGTTGTGTGCCCTCAGTTAAATGTTAACTTTATATTAAAAAAACAAAGGACTAAAGGCCCGTACAGACCAGATACGACACGAATTTGTGGTGCAAAAATGCGAAAAATTCGTGTGCGAAATTTTCGCACTCCAAGTGAGTGTACACACCGAGTCCGATGCGATTATTTTAATATTTCGCATTCTATTTCGTGCTCACGTCACGCAGCGAATTTCAGTAAGTAGGGAGAACTCGTAAAATCATCTAGATTTGAAGCAGATTGATAGCCTTTGATAATACATTGGACGGGCATTGTCTTGAGAGGTGCTGGGGAAATGAAAGTTTATACGGCCATCCTTCCCATCCAGGGGCGGAGTGGTAATCGGGAGATTAGGGACATTTCCCGCCAGGCCGGCCGGCCTACGTTGCATTTGATTTGGCCCATGACGGGCCTGAGCGGCCGCTAGTAGCCCTGCATTTTTTCACTATCATAAGAGTTTGTTAGTCGAATGTCAGTCCCCTAAGAAGTCACCCAAAGTTCATTTATCATACTGAGGAAGCCAACTACTATATAAACCATTCAGTTGCGATATATACCTTAGTCATGGTTACCTTACATATTAATTACAGGCCTATTCATCTCAGTTCTCTCTCATCAGTGCATTGGTATGCAGCCTTTGGGTGTCTTGATTTAATTGTTCATATATTATTAAAGTGTTATTTAACTCTTTTGGTCACAAATAAATTCAAAATAGAACAGCAAAGCCTCCTGGGAATCGCAAATACGTTTGCTAGGTCAAGTCTATTACAGAAATGTAGGGGGATAGATGAGCGGCCCCTCCTTTAATGGCATGGCCCTTTAGCCTGTATTAGTGAACGTAGCGTTTTGATAGTGAACGGATTAGCAGGTGCTTGCGTGATTAATATGTAAGGCAAGAAGAGGAAAGACGAGAAAGAGGGGACTGAAAAGGGCAGAATTAAGAAGAAGCGACTGCTGGAGGAGCATGCATCTAAATGCTCAAAACAGATTTATCCGTAGCCAACAATGTTCCCTCTAAGCTGCGCGCGTGCGCGGATGCGCAGGCCAGTCGAAGTGGCCGCGCAACAGATTTTTCAGACCGCGCATATTTTTCAGACCGCACAAACTATTTTTTTTTTCAGGGGTTAAAAATGTGACTATCAAACGCGATGTAGCCTAGTAGCAAACATTTCAAATACTGACATGTCTGACAACCAAGTCGGATGTAGACAACGTTACAAACAAAGTATTCTTAAGGCTCTTGGCGGGTAACATGACGAAAAGAAAGGCTGAGCAGGTGCTCCAGTAAAAGGTCTGCCTAACATTTAAAAATGAGTGGCTAGATGAAATAGTCCAAACTGACACAAAAGATGGTCCAGGTAGGATAAAACTTTCAGAGATATTTACATATTTGCTCGGAGGCAAAAGCGAAAGGGGAGTTCGCTAGTGGTAAAACTTTGTCCGAGTGGAAGCTTGGGGTGTCCAAACTACGGCCCGTCACGCACTTTAATGCAGCCCGCCGACTCGCCGAGCATGCATGCATTAGTTTATCGTAGATTTTGCCCGATAGGTTATCATTGGCATTGGTTATCAACGTTACAGCAAACTGCTTTACACTATTCTTAGAGAACGTTTGCAATGTCAATGTCAAAACAGCATGTTACATAGAGATTATACTCTTTATAATCTCCATTGCAATAGATCTAATTTACGTTATGTTACTCATTTGATTGGGAACGCGTTTGAGCGTGCACAAAAGGGATCCAGCTGGCTTGTCATTGTTGATAACTGATAACTCCATTTTATAAGAAACGTTTAAAAGAAAAATGCAAAGAGTAATGCACTCCTGAGCATTATAATAAACTGTGAGAAGGCCATAGGCACAGCAGAGTGCGCCGGCAAGAGTCTTAAAGTGACAGTGCACCATTATAAATGAATTAAACAGCATCATATTAACCGTCTTTAACAAAATTACTTTCTCATTATTGTCATGTAAATTATATATATGGGGGGGGGGGGGGGGGGGGGGGGCATGGTCATTTTTGGCAGGTCGCGTGGTTGCGAATTGCTCACAGCGGTAAAACCTGCGCTCAGAAAATTTTTTTTTTGCTCAGTGCTGAAAAAAATTAGAGGGAACATTGGTAGCCAAGTCCACGGCCATCAACGAGTGCAGGTAAATTTGACGGAATGAAAAACACTGACACAAAGCTCAACTACGTCACTATTGCTAGACGGAAAATATCACAAGCTAGTTAACTCATTTACATTTCAAACGAATCAATGGCTTAGCCTACAGTTTTTTTCAGTGGCTAACATAGCGTGAATTGTCCAAACAGTTGTCACATTTTCAAAACTCTAAGTCTCCCAACTAGCACAGCATCCGTCTTTTGTGGCCATACCATTCACACATTTCATGTCGTTTTCGCACAATATGTAGGCAGTGAACCATCCTTACATTTTCTTAACAGACAAGTTATCTCTTAACAAAATTATGGATCGTTTTTCTATTATTTACAGGTGTTAACACACAACACCCCACAATTAAAACAATATTCCAAACCTTAACGTCTGCTTCTGCAATGGTATCAGTTCAAAAACAATATATCTCAGCTGATAATAAACAAACAATTGAAAAATTGGCACAAGGATGATTTATGTTGGGTATGGGGCCAACCACAGCTGATTCCAGTCTGTCTTAGACTCAGTGGCAGGGGTTATTTCTCTCTATTACATTTACACTTGAAGGAGGAGGTGATGTTTTTGGAAACAGAAACAGAAAAAGACAAATACTGTAATATATGTATGAGGAAGAGTAAGAACAAGGGGCCCAGGGAGAAGAGCACACCCAGTGAGAGATGCAGTGAGAGGTGTAGTAGGTGGTGCAGGAACAGTTAGAGAAGCAGTGAGAGGTGCAGCAGGAGGTGCAGGAGCAGGCCCAAGGAGAGGGCAAGGTAGAGATGTAAGAATGCGTGGTGCTGGCATTTTTTTGGTTCGGTAGGGGGCCGGTGTGGTCAGAATATTCCCAGTGGATTTTTGTGTCCCACTCCGCCCCTGTTCCCATCTATGTTGTGCTATTGTAATTGTGCAGTCGAACCACAACGTTGGTTGGGTTCATTAGTAGGCTACACACACACACACACACACACACACACACACACACACACACACACACACCTGCCGGCCTGCAGGTGTGCGTGCACTGATCGTACCATGAGGCTACTCATCAATGGGAGAAAATATATTAAGTAGGCCTGAAGTTAGTCAACACGTTATCAAAATGAACTTAATGCAGAGTTACATCCACGCGCACACATTTTGTTTAAGCAGGAGAAATTACGCACGCAGGCGCGCAACTATTTGTTTTCTTTAACTCGGCTAGTGTTATCAGCACACAATGTGATTATGTGAAGCTAAATCACAACTCAATACACATCAGGGATATTATATCGCAACAACGAAAACAGAAAGGATGGAACGCAAAGCTAGTTACGCCTATTCCAGATGGACAAAACAGGTAGACAATTGGTGTGCTTGCCAGAATTGACTAGCTAAAGCCAGACGTTAACGGTAGGCCTTCGCTAGAACAACAATAAAGGTAACTTAGCCTTTATAGGGCTGTGTAACGTTGTCCAAATGAGTAGGTTACTGTTAGACTTTATTGTTGCATTAAATTATTGATTTCCATTCAGATGGCTACCACAACGCGATTCTAGGGCTCCGAAATGGGCAGCAGCAGCACTGGGTGAGAGCCATTAAGTGTTGGAAGCGAACTGTACCATCCCCCCTCTGTGAGCTGACCTCTGTGCCTTAGAACACCAATTTAAAAATCCCCCAACCCCCCAAGAGCAGTTTCACACATCATTAGCAATATTTTGTTGAGTGTGCGTCTGCAACAGTGAGCCTACTCCTTTTCGGCTTTCGGAAACAGCAGCATAATTTTCGCCGGGGACCGGGTAGCATACATGTCTCCACCACTTTTTATGACGAACTTTTTTGTCCCCACCACTTTTTAAATGTTTATCAATTCATCAAAAAAGTTGGTACCCACCAGTGATGCGTGGGTACGTGTCTGAACGGCCCGCCCCGTCCCGCTGTTTACAACTAACTCGACCGCAACTCGGACCGCAAAAAATAATTATTGAAATAGCCTACTGTACCCGACCCGCTTATTGTAAAAATTAGTCTAACTTAGTCGTGGCGTCATTGAGCTACGCAAAATTGGAATCTCACATGCATGTAAAACAATATAGCCTAGGCCTAATTATGATTGCTCAGAATTTGGGAAACATTCATTTAGTCTACCTTTTTTTGTTCCGTGTCAGCATTCATCCAAAAATTAGGCTATTTGACTCAACATTGAACATAATTAGCCTAAGGAGTTTCCTATAGGTACAAATTGTCCCTTCTACTATCTAATCTTGTATTACATGCGCACTTTGAGATAAAGGTATACATTTTACTTACTGAGAACAATAAGTTTCATTCTCAAGTGGGTCTCCTTGTTGTTCACCTCCACAGAGTAAATCCCATTGAAATGTGGCTCCAGTTTTGAAATGCTCAATGCCCAGGTCTGCTTGTCCAATGTAGCCGAGTGTTTGAAGATGCTAAAAAGAGTTATTTCTTCATCTCCTTCAAACCATTCGCCAACTTTATCCTTGTTGTATTTCCAGACAATGGCGGTTACTTTTGTGCCTTTGGTCACTTGTTCTGTTGAAAGCGTAATAGATCCACCTCTGAGGCCAAATATGTCACCTGCAGAGACTTGAGAAAAGGTTGGAGTAGTCAGAGAATGTTGCAAAACATTTTTACATCCACAACCAAGGTTAAGATGAAGACTTCTGTCAATATCTATCTGTGTTTCGTGCAAACACTTGTGTTGATTATTACAAATGCCTCCAAGCCCCTGCCTCCCTCCCAAAAAGTATTCTTTCAATTGAAAAAATCAAAGTAATGATTAAAAGCTTGTGCTACTCCTTAACTGACCTTCATCAAGATACAATTCTAAGGTTGACAAATTAAACAACGATCTGAGAGGTGACATGACAAGAGACTCCAGCACTCATGGGTCATGTAAGGTCAGGCTGTTAGCACTGCAGACATAACTCAATGACAAAAGATGGCTAACTTCCCCATCGATAATGTAGTACTGCAAGTGAATGATTCTGAGTCTGAAAACTTTAAGGATATGGTACAAGGTTGGAACAAGAGAGGACAAAACAAATTAAACATGACTGATAAACTTACCTTCTGAGACTGAAGTGAACACTAAAATACTAGATATTATGCATTTTAAAGTAGCCATTGTGTTACTGCCATAGACAGACTGTTCTGTGACTACAGTAGTTTCACATTCTCAGTCATGCGTTCTTGGCAGTGGAGGAGGGGCAAATATCAACTTCCTATTGTACCATAAGTATTATTTTCTCTTTTTCTTTGAAGCGTCGCTACTGAACAGACGGTCAGTACGGTCTTTTGAAACAACAACAACAAAACAAAACAACACAAGAGAATGCCTTATGAGAAACTTGACATAGTGCAAATAGAAAAACAACACAGAATCATGCAAATGCTATAAAAAGCAGTAAACTCCCCCAATAAAGACAAAAGGTTCTCCCCTCAATATTATTTTCAGCCTACACAATTGCCGAAGCTTCAGGTATTGTTTTGAATCTTTAATTTCGTCAAGACCAATGTCCTTCAGATTTCAGTAACTTCATCACTGGCAAAAGCTTCTGACCCTGCAAGGCCTGCCCGTCAGGCTTTCAATCCTTAGTGGACCTCTTATTATGAGTTAGTATATTACTAGTTTTATGGTTTAAAAATGTGTGGATTCAAATAGACCAGGTTTGAATAGACCTATGCAATGGTGCATTCAGTGACAAAATACTTGTGCCACAGCTTCCTCTTGTGGTGTAAGAGTGCCGTTCATTTATTTTTTATTTATTAAGTTTGCCGGCCTTACAACCGTAAAATGACTGCTCTCTCCAGTGGATTCCCAGCCTTATGACATCAATCCTTGCTGACTGTAGCTTGTTGTTGTTGTTAGCTTGAATCGACCAACTTTTAGTGTGATATTCAGATCTTTGACCTATTTTCTTTCAAGATGCCAATAGAAAATTAACATCTCTGTGACCACAAGATTTATTTTATTTTAGATTTTTTCCAAGAAGATTCCATTGTTGAGATGTTGCTTTGTAATTGTCTCTTTTTTCTAGATTCATGTGA
>NC_084997.1:26738360-26755860 GCF_963854185.1 Sardina pilchardus
GAGCACATTGAATTATTCGTGTCAATACCTCAAAGCCCTGCTGCGTTCTTTCTGTATGTCGCTCAGTGAAAAGGCCTGCCCTTGTGAAGGTCTCTGGAACTTTAAATCCATATCTGTACAGGCTATAGACACAGCGAGCATGAAAACGTCAGGCAAATATCTCAGCTCTTTTTCTGGTCATCGCATTGAACTTTTTCGTACGTCAAGCTCTGAAAGCAATGCTATTTGCCATCTTCATCATCAAACAGACTGGTTTGCAGACCCATGCATGGTGAGGCCTATTAGGGACATGAGCCTTCATGGGCTGAAGTACCTCCTCTCTCTTTGGGGCATTTCACAGTAATCTCACTTCCTTGTTTTGCCACTCCAACACAGTTTATTCTGTTCAGGGGACCAGTTACGGGGACCCATTGCTGAGTTGATCAAAGGCATGTTGGGTGGGGAAGTCCTCCTGTTGAGCTGGAGAGCAGGTCAGAGATATGGGGTACGGGTCACAGCGAGCCGCATTGTCCCTCCCGTCACAGGAATGCCCATTTGTTCAGACCTTTGAGCTTTGAGAGGGAGTTACAAGTGATTTTATTTTATCTATTTTTTAGTTTATAACATCCGAAAATAGTATATAGATAATGGAATCATTCCATATTATGTTCTGTGTTGGCCTGGTATCTCCTGAAGTTAGCATGCAACCCAGCTAGTGCTGAACTGGCTCCACTGTAATTCCACATTGTGCCACTTGTGGCTCCTGTATCAAACACAATGCAAGTCAATTCCATGCGGTTCCTTTAAATGCTTGTAGTGACATTCCGCTGCAATCTAATGGATCTTCTAAATCACCCTCATCACCCTGTCCTTACGACTCCTCAGAGACTATTGTAGCGAGAGCCAACGTGTTCGGAGCACAAAGTCTACAAGAGTTTGGTGGCGTATAAGCTGCTGATATTCGGCTGACTGGATGTGTGTGTGTGTGTGTGTGTGTGTGTGTGTGTGTGTGTGTGTGTGTGTGTGTGTGTGTGTGTGTGTGTGTGTGTGTGTGTGTGTGTGTGTGTGTGTGTGTGTGTGTGTGTGTGTGTGTGTGTCTGCGTGAGTATGCCTCGGTGTGATTCATGCTCCATTCCATCGTCCTCTTGATTGTGTGACCCATGTGTAGAGTGCTACCTGTGCTGTGTGTGACTCTGTATTGAGTGATGACGTCTGTGTGACTCTGTATTGAGCACTGTCTGTGTGTAACTCTGTAAAGAGTGCTGTCTGTGCTGTGTGTGTGTGTGTGTGTGTGTGTGTGTGTGTGTGTGTGTGTGTCTGTAACTCTGTAAAGGAGTGCTTTCTGTGCTGTGTAGAGTGCCGCTGTCTGACCCTGTGTAAAGTGTTGCCTGTGTGACCCTGTACAGAGTGCTGTCTGACCCTGTGTGGAGTGTTGCCTGTGTGACCCTGTACAGAGTGCTGTCTGACCCTGTGTAGAGTGTTGCCTGTGTGACCCTGTACAGAGTGATGTCTGTGCTGTGTGTGACTCTATGTAAAGTGTTGCTTGTGTGACCCTGTAAAGAGTGCTGTCTGTGCTGTGTGTGACTCGCTGGGTGCCTCTCAACATGCCTCCTCGATCCTCGATGCTCGATCCTCGAGGGGCGTTCCCACTGATCTATAACTAACACTGGATAGACTATCCCATTGTTCCCCCCCCCCATCATGCTTTATGTAGATCAGTGAGGATCGAGGCATCGAGGAGCGAGGGAGGACGTATAAACGCTGCATGAGAGGCACCTTATGTAAAGTGTTGCCTGTGCTGTGTGTGACCCTGTGTAGAATGCTGCCTGTGTGACCCTGTGGTGTAGAGCGCCCCCTCCACCCCCTCCACCCCCCTCCACCCCCACTCAAGGCTTTCCAATATGGACAGAAATGGAGAAAAAAGGAAATGCCAATACCATTTGTGTCATTAAAACCCAACTCTGAGGCGCGGCGAGCGTCTTCTAGAGCTTATTAACCCTGAGACTACACGCGTGACGGCCATCACAATGCCGCTGCTTCGCTCGCTGCGGCTAATGGCCACGATGCTCTTTCCTGCGTTCTTTCCTCCCGTCCGGTCTTGTATCAGCACGCTGAAGGAAAGAGAGAGAGTGAGAGAGAGAGAGAGAGAGAGAGAGAGAGAGAGAGAGAGAGAGAGAGAGAGAGAGAGAGAGGAGGACGTGCGTCCGAGTTAATTAGTGGGGTGGAAGTGTCTCGGTCGCCGGTGAGGGGTGATGGGCTCTTGTCAGGCGGCGGGCGACGGGTTTCGGCACCTCTTTGTAAACAGCCACTGAGACGGAGGATTAGCAAAGCTTATGTTGAGCTACGCTCCTCACCGGCCAAGGTTAAATGAGCACCCCGCCACCTCGCACACACACCGCACGCGCACGCACGCACACACACACACACACACAAAGACACACACACACACACACACACACACACACACACAGACACACACAGACACTCACACACACACACACACACACACACACACACACTCTGTCTCTCTCTCTCTCTAACACACACACACACACACACACACACACACACACCATCTTCCCTTCCTCCAAATCCCCCTATGTTTGATTTATGCATTTTTCATGTGGCGCAGGGGAAGCCAAAGTAGTTGTGGGCACCGAGACACTGACTCCTGGGCGAGCTGTGGTGGATTTATCCAGAAGAGCCCTCCAGTGTGTGAGCAAGTTTCATTCTCTATGTATGGTGCAATAGTGTGTGTGTGTGTGTGTGTGTGTGTGTGTGTGTGTGTGTGTGTGTGTGTGTGTGTGTGTGTGTGTGTGTGTGTGTGTGTGTGTGTCTCTGTGGATGTTGGAGGAAGGGGAGTGAATGCTGTGGTGAGAAAAGCGTAAGACTGCAGGACAAGTCCAACTTGATACCTGTGGTCGCTAGAATCAAATTCACATCATCAACACTAGCTAAAGCCTCACCCGCACATATACTTGCCCCTTATCTACTGTACCTGTTCTCCTCACACTTGTCCTGTATCAATAGGGCTTAGAGGACTTAACACTTACTACAAGGCCTATTACTGAAGGTCCTATTTCAAAAGGCATCCGTAAAATTAGTACATGTAAATATAAATGTACTGTGACGTAAATTTAAATGTACTGCAATTTAAATGTAAATATTGTGATGTACTTAGATGTAAATATACTGTGATGTAAATGTATTTTGACACATCCACATATACTGTACATGGACTAAAGGCTTGTGAGCCTCAAGTTTTCATGTGATCCATCAGGTCTGATGCTGGAGTCGAGACCAAACCAAGAGGACTTCAAAGAGAGAGACATAAACAAATGGGGGAAAAAATCAAATAAGCAGCTTGTTCATCTAAATTGTATTTAACAATGTGGTAGAAGTAAAAGTAAGTAAATAAGTAAGTCAACACATTTTATTTTCAGTTACAGAAACCAACAGAAATTGTGTAAGAGGCCCTGAGTGAGGCCACCAGGGAGAAATTTCAGCTCTCAACTGCATCTAGTCAGCACGCATACCTGTGAGTGTGTGTCAGAGGATGAAGTACGCTGCGCAGGGGATGCAGCTGGAGAGGACCACTGATGTCTGCCTCTCTTGAGCTAAATTTAAAAGGCTCGTTCAGGCTATATTATGCTGTGTACAATGGCTGCGCAATAACTTGAGGCTGAGGATCTGAAAATGAAAATATTAAAAAAAATAAATAAAAAAAAATCACTCACACAACTGAAACATGCCATTTGCGGAGCGTAAAAAATATGTGCACAGCGCTTTAACACTTGAAGTAGTCAGTTCATTGATTACATTGGAAGCTAATTGCAGCAAACACTATGTGATCAGAATGCTTCAGTTGTGTCTGGTGTAGCCTGGCTGTTGGTACCACTCTCCTGGCCTTTGTTTTTTTTTTTATAAGCTCATCTCTCGATAATGATGGATCTCAGCACTTAGCAGTGATCTTGATTTGCCTGTGCATTTCCCGAACATGCTCACAGCATGAACGCAGGCAATCTTAAGGGGAGCTGTCCATGAAAACAGTGCTGAAATATCCCCTTTTTTATTTATTCAATTTATTTGGTAGGAACAGTGCATTTTTCATGGACATGAGTATCAGATACAAATGTAAAAAACGCCGGAGTTAGCATAACTGCTAATTTTCATCCGCTGTCCCTAGGCAGGTGACATAAATAGCACACAGATTTTTGATGATCTATGGCAGGGTTATGTCACAGCTAAGCTGACAAACATCCCCTGGTATGTGTACAATGCTCACAGACAATCGTCGGCACTCATCTCACTTCTTCCATTTGCGGACATGGTCATTTCAATCCTGTTCTGAGGAGTTGTATTGTAAGTGGCCTCAACAACAGCATGCTTCACACAAAGTGAGCCTGGTCACTGCTAACATCCTCCGTCTCTGCAACATACTGAAGAGCTATACATTGTGAGTCCTTGTAGTTACCCAATGCAAGGATGGACATTATAAACATTGTCTATTAATAAAGACTGATCATGGGCAGCCGTGGGCCAGCCGTGGGGCAGCCTGGGGACAACCGTGGCCTACTGGTTAGGGCTTCGAGCTTGTAACCGGAGGGTTGCCGGTTCGATCCCCGATCAGTACACGGCTGAAGTGCCCTTGAGCAAGGCACCTAACCCCTCCCTGCTCCCCGAGCGTCGCTGGTTGGGCAGGCAGCTCACTGCTCTGGGTTTCTGTGTGCTTCACCTCCCTGTGTATTCACTGCGTGCTGTGTGTGTTCACTAATTAACAAATTGGGATGAATGCAGAGATTGAATTTCCCTCACAGGATCATAAAAGTATATTTGCTTATACTTATACTCATAGTCCTTCCATAGCATTCTGTATGGCTGTGTAGTTGCTGTAGGTGTCTGTAGGAGCTGTATATTATACTGTAGGTCCACTCCCCCTCATCCATTTAACAGCTTTGACCTTCTGCTTCATCCTACACATTCTTCTAAGCATGTTCATGGCCCTTTGGGCAGAGACTCTCCATGTTATAAGACTTTTTCCCAGAATGCCTCGCAAAAAAAAAAAAAAAAAAAAAAACATGCAACATGGCAAGCTCAGGGTGAAAAGAAGCCCATAAATAAATAATTTGGCACATCTTCACTTCATGCCAACTGGGACTGGGAAAGGGCCAAAGTTGGAGCTGAACATCGCAAACATCCAACAGGAAGTCCAGCCTCCTTACTGCCCTTCATATTCTCTGGCCGTCCCTTTCACCTTCCTCCGGCCCTGCTGGCCCTGTCCATCACCTCGCGTTGACCGCGGTATAGCGATGGCCTGCCGCAGTTTGAGGCCACGACGGAGGTGTGCCAGGCCCGAGCCTCTCCGCTGCTCGTCGGAGCGTTCTGATGGAGGGGGCCGGAGGCGACGAGTCAATCACTGTCTACGCACAGATGGCCCAGTGCCCTGCAATGGTGATTAGGAATGGCTTCTTGCTCTCTCTCTCTCTCTCTCTCTCTTTCACCCTCACATATTCTCTCTCTCTCTCTCTCTCTCATTTCTAATTCTTTCAGTCTCCTTCGATCTCACTCTTTCTTTTTAAGTCTCTCTTTAATTCTCCAAACCTCATTCAGTCTCTCTCTCTTTCTCTCACTCACTATTTCTTCACTTCCTTCTCTCGTATTCTCTCCCCTCCTCCCCCTCCTGTCTGCGCCAAGGTGAAACACCTGTCAAACTGTGACGAGGAGGGGAGAGCTGCACGTTTGCACGTTCCGAGCGCTCACCAGCTCATTATGTTAGTACTGCCATCATTAAAGACCCGCTTTGTGAAAGTCCTTAGCAAGCCATCAGTAGACTAAAAGGAAGAAGAAGAAGAAGAAGAAGAAGAAGAAGAAGAAGAAGAAGAAGAAGAAGAAGAAGAAAAAGAATAAGAAGTGGAAGAAGAAGAAGTAGAGGAAGAAAGAAAATGAAAGAGAAAGTGGTAGTAGAATAAGTAGTAGAAAAAGAAGGAGAAGAAGAAGATCAGGAAAAAGATGAAGAAGGAGAAAGAGAAGAAGAAGAAGAAGAAGAGCATGCGAAGAGGAAGAAGAGTTTGTTTTATTGTCTGATGTCAGTGCCGGTGAAGTGAGGCGGGAATGCACTGTGTTGTTGACTGGGGAGCAAACATGGGTATAGTAAAAGGCTGGGGAAAGTGATCTCCCAGCGTTGTGTGTTCAGTCTCATAGCAGACTGAGCCGAGGCAGTGGAGAGTGCTCCCCTGGAAAAAGCCATTACGGGTTATAATAGCTCAACAAACAAAAGGCTGTTTACCAGCCCTGCAGGCAGGTAAGAGAAACGGCCGCCTCTTCATATTATAAAAGACCCAAATCACCAGCAGCTCACCGGTGGCTCTCCCCCTCCCCTGTCATTCGTGGATCTTTTGGATGTCCCTCAATTGTTTGCACCGACCAGGATGACCTTATATTGTAGAGGCCTATAAGGGTATGAGGGGCCTTTTCCCCCCCCAGCCGAAACACCTCCTCGGAGGCAGACAAAAGAGCTGGAGGGTGCTCTCGAGACTAATGAGCTTCAGCTTTTCATCAGAGCGAACTGACAATACGGAGCTTCCCGCTCCGGGCTCCATGGCGATGCGGAATCGCTCGGCTGCATCACGATGAGGACCTAATGGACCTTTGACAACAATGCACTTCAGCTGGCGCTATTGCCTCTCCTTTCACTGCAACAGGCCCATGGTTTTTGCTTATTTGCCGTGTGGACACAAATAGGCAACACAGTGAGAGGCACTTGCCATTCACCTGATCTCCAGTCGGTCTCCTCAGAGGTGATGGCCAGCCTTTTATTTTTAACCGGACAAATGAGAGGGCAGTGCCTTCGAGACTCAGAGATTTTATAAACCAGCAAGATTGGAGGTGAGCGTCATAATTGCGGTCTAGATCACCTCGCAGACAGAAAAGAGATGATTTCTAGGTCTTTGGTGTCAATGTACTAACTAGCGCAAGAGACAGTGCAAGAAAAGATACACACTTGGATGTTATTTATTTCCTGTGCTGTACTAATGACACTTACAGTATGCCATGAGACATGGTGTAAAATCAGATATTCACTGGAACGCTGTACTGTACTGTAGCTACATCTCTATTCAGGAGAATTCCATAATGTTTTAAGTAACACACTGTATCTCTACTATACCTACTGTACACCCAGTGTTAACTAACAGGAGGATGAAATTACCACCCTTAACCAAAGTGTTTGTGATTTCCATTATCAATAGAGGGCAATTAT
This sequence comes from Sardina pilchardus, assembly GCF_963854185.1. NCBI lineage: Eukaryota > Metazoa > Chordata > Actinopteri > Clupeiformes > Clupeidae > Sardina > Sardina pilchardus. Next base: position 26,745,598 of record NC_084997.1, read on the forward strand.
GATTGGTTTGCATGTGCAGTAGTCTAGTTTATGGAGGGTCATATATAAAATGTTAAGGATAAAAGACCTAACCACGATATGCTTCAGTATGCTGCTGTCTGGTGAAATGTATCACAGTCTCAAAGCCCAGACCTGCAGATACAGTAACAGTTTTTTTCCACCAGGCATCCAGACTGATGAACAATGGACAGTGAGAGACTGTTATGTGTCTATCTGTGATCACACACACACACACACACACACACACACACACACACACACACACACTCTCTCTCTCTCTCCCCCTCTGTCTCTATGTCTCTCTCTCTCTCTCTCTCTCTTTCTCCTGCATAAGCTGTTGTTTCAGAGAATTAAAAATGCTCTATTAGAATTCCATCTACAGCTATAGCATAGGCTACACTGCATAAAATACCATATATTACGTTCTGTATTCATCTTTATTGACGCTATTGTTTCCCAAGCCTTTGTTTAAAAAAGATAAGTCATTTCTCTATGTGGCTTCATATTTCATGTTGAGAGATGCATACTGTAGGTGCTCAACATCAATGAAGGGCCAGTGATGCATAGCAGAGAGGTGATCATAGTCGTTTCTTATCAGCTCATTCCGGATGGTTTCCCAATGAGAATGATTACTGATGAAGTCCGATAAGTGTGCTACTATGGAGCCCGGGAGGTACTGTATCATTGGAAGATATTTTTGTGTATAGAGAATATGTGCTCTAATTTTTTTCTGAAATGTGTTTTCATTTTACCAGATTGTGGGCACAAATTTGGTCAATTGTGCACATATTTCACTAAATTGTGCTCTAATTTTGCAAAAAATAAAATGAGAGCACAACTGATTTACTAAAATGAGTGATCAATTGGTAACACTTTATAATAAGGGTACATGAATTCTCATGAACTAATGCATGAATTAATGCATGAATTACGCATTAGTTAATCCATTAATATATCATGAATCATTATGACTTAACATGAATTCACTGATTGTCATTAATGAATTAATACATAAATAACTCATCATCTTAAGCATTAAGTACGGTTGGCACATCATCATGAATCATGATAAATTAAGCATGATCATGATGACTTTTTGTCAGACAAAATCTTGGACATCACCGTCATGGAGAAAAAAGAAAAGTAATTACACATGAATTCATGTTAACTAAATGTCATGAATTATCATGAGTTAATTCATTAACTCATGCATTAATTATACATGAAAATCTCATTAATAAACATGAATTAATAGTATGTCATTAATGACATCAGGTATGGACAACAAATTCATCTTGAGCATTAGGTAGTGGGTAAATCATTATGAATAATGATCAATTACACATGATCATGGTGATTTCTAGGTATTTGAAATGTGCTCCAAGGGGTAAGTAAACTATACATTAACTCATCATGAACTAATTAAGACCATTTTCAGAGAATATCGAAAAATCCACTTCTTTCGCCAGTGATAAAGAAGGGTCCATTTACCACTTTAGGTGAGGGGCCACAAACATGATGAGCTCATGAGTAATTCATCATTAATTAATGTAAATTGACCATTTTTGCATGACTTCAAACTTCATGCATTTAAAGCACCACCTGTTCATCACTTTATCTGAGGGGCCACAGACATGATTAACTAATGAAAAGATAATGCTTAGCTAATGAGGACATGCCTATATTTGAACGATGTGGATTCTTCGATATTCTCTGAAAATGGTCTTAATTAGTTCATGATGAGTTAATGTATAGTTTACTTACCCCTTGGAGCACATTTCAAATACCTAGAAATCACCATGATCATGTGTAATTGATCATTATTCATAATGATTTACCCACTACCTAATGCTCAAGATGAATTTGTTGTCCATACCTGATGTCATTAATGACATACTATTAATTCATGTTTATTAATGAGATTTTCATGTATAATTAATGCATGAGTTAATTAATTAACTCATGATAATTCATGACATTTAGTTAACATGAATTCATGTGTAATTACTTTTCTTTTTTCTCCATGACGGTGATGTCCAAGATTTTGTCTGACAAAAAGTCATCATGATCATGCTTAATTAATCATGATTCATGATGATGTGCCAACCGTACTTAATGCTTAAGACGATGAGTTATTTATGTATTAATTCATTAATGACAATCAGTGAATTCATGTTAAGTCATAATGATTCATGATATATTAATGGATTAACTAATGCGTAATTCATGCATTAATTCATGCATTTGTTCATGAGAATTCATGTACCCTTATTATAAAGTGTTACCGATCAATTTACTAAAGGAGAGCACAATCTAGTGAAATGAGAGCACAATTTAGTAAAATGAGTGCATGTTTTCTGGATACACACACACACATACCATGTACACACACACACACACACACACACACACAAAGACAAACCTTGCAACAGTATATGTTTTTCAGAAGGAATCTGAATAGTTGCATTGTTAGGCAGCCGTCCTTCAGGCCACTTGATTCACGTTTTTGCAGACATGAACAAGCGAGTCCAGGACAAGCTTCAGCATGTTATTAAGATGTCAAGTAGGGTAATTGGGTGCAATCAGACATCGGCTGCTGTGGCTTATTTTGAGCAAGGCTGAGGACGCCCTCAATGACCCTGCTGATCAGAGGCTCCAACTGAACCACTGGGAAAAGGGCTGGACACTCCAAAGGAAAATAAGAACCCACTGGTTTTAGAAAGTTGGTTGTCTCCTTAGTAATGAGACTTTTAAATTAAAGGGGACCGTCCAAATCAAAGGACTTGACAGTCTGTCTTTGTACAATATCAGGATGAAGCAATATTCTTTTATGTGTCTAGTGTATTCTGTGTGTGTGTGTGTGTGTGTGTGTGCATGCATGTCTGCTTGCATGGACATTGGGGATGCTTGTTGGGGAATGTGTATGTGTTTGGAAGTTAATGAGTTTACTTGTCTGTGGACTAAAGGGGGGACTATACATTGTGCATCTGTTTATTTGTTTTTAATGTTTGTATCAGAGCTTAGCATGTGATGAAACACAACTGAAATGAAACTAATGAATGAAAGTAGCAGACAAACAAGCCAATAGAGGAGATGGACTGGAAGGGCCAGAAATACTGTGCCCGCACCTATAGTTTAGTCAAGATTTCCAAGTCCACATGGCATGACTAAAACAGGTAAAACTACTGTATAAATACTAATATTCAAACTGCTGCATACATACTAATATTTTGTTGTGCTCTCTGGCAGGGCAAATGTCTCCACAGGTCTGTAGCCAGGGTCTTGGAAATCAGGTCCTTCCTCTTTCCTGGAAAAAAAAAATACCAGAATTGTTTTTGTCCTACATCAGAGTACCAAATCACAGGGACAAAATCTCACCTCTCACAAAAGACTTACAAAGACCCAACAACGGCACTTTGGCTGGTTTTGGCAAAATATGGGCTACCCCATGCAAACATGAAAATGCATCAGTTATTAGTCTGTTTTATGCCCAGAGCGCTTGCATAGCTTCCATAGGAGGAGATGGAGCCTCCCAGGGCCCACCTATTGAACTTTAACCCTACACTATTGAACTTTAACCCTACACTGTTGGACTTATTTGCACTACATACATCACAGGATTAGTCCCTGCCCTGTCACTGAAAGCACCTCATGCTTATACATCCTTAGTACATTCATGTAGAGTTTAAGAATTTAGGTGCTGTGTCCACCAAACGCGCTTTTTGCGCCGACGGCGACAATTTTCAATCTAAAGTCTATGTAGCTCAGCGCTCACAGCGCTGAGCGCCCTCGGCGGAAAAAAACGGTCGGCGCCGACCTTTTTTGTCGCAGCGCTCAGAGCGCTCAAAGTTGAAATCTGTTCAACTTTTAGAACAGCGCCGGGCTCGTCAATGGCACTTCTCGTTATAAACCGTCTCTGGTTTTGGTAACTTAGCAACAATAAACACTTATCGAAGCGCCGAGAAGAGGAGGTTGTGGGCGCTCTGGCTGTAAAAAACGCGTTTGGTGGACACAGCACCTTAAAGTATCTTTTGTATATTTTACTGTTCTTTTTAGTCATGTGGATTTGTTATTTTATCATCCTGTTTACGTTGTAGTGTATGTTGTGTGTGGTGTCTTAAGATACTGGGACCTTGAATTTCCCCTTGAGGATCAATAAAGTATCTCTCTGTCTGTCTGTCTGTCGGTCTGTCTGTCACTGACGGTGTCACTCACCACATCACCACGGCCTAGTGCTTCTTTAATTCCATTGCTTCCTGCCACCTTCCATCTCACAGGCAACTAATCCACCTCAGGGAGTCAGAACCTTATCCAGAACCGTTGGGAACCCTTCTGATGGGAACCTTCTAATGAGAACCCTACGGATGGGAACATCAACCGAGTTGGGACAAAAACCAAGGCCATCACTGTCGTTCTCTACAGCATGCCAAAGAAAAATGCCCAAGTGTGTTGAGAGCAATCCTGCAAAGCATTATAGGCTTACAATACAAAGGACTACAAGCTACAGTATGTGGCCTTGCCCTGGATGACAAAGAAACACCCACATTTGCTCTGACCCTCTGACTCACCGTCTTGGATCAGTTTCTAGACACTGGCAGTTATGGTTAGCACAACAATGACATACACACACACACACACACACACACACAGCCTCAGCTGGGACATAGACAGACATTCTTTCTTGAGGACTCTCAAAAATACTCAAGGAAAAGGGTCTTTGAAATCTCATTCTTCAGGTCAGAGTGAAAATCAACGTGAAAAGTGTACAAAGTAATCACACTGCCCACTCCTGACCATCAGATGTGAGTGCACACGTCATTGTCCTGGGGGAGGTCAATCTAAATACTATAGTGCATTCACTGTACACTCATGGACTCTCTGTGCTGCTCTCAAACTTTCCCAACCACATTATAGTCTCCTTGTTTCAGAGAGGATGCCAGTCTGCTCATGGTCAACAGGAGAAACATAAGTACGGCATAGAAGCAGACCTTCCCATCACAAGGTCTTTACTGTAATCAGCAAACAAAGGGATGTTCTCCGCGCTTCTGCAGTAGTGCGACAATCTGGTGCAACCAGGCCAGGACAGAGGCGCATGAAGAAAGAGGAATGCCTTTGCAACACAGATGTCTTCTTTAGGATTTATTTTAAAAGGTGCAAAACATGACTAACGTTTCGAAACATTAGTCATGTTTTGCACCTTTTAAAATAAATCCTAAAGAAGACATCTGTGTTGCACCGGCATTTCTCTTTCTTTACTGTAATGCCTCCAGGTTAGGGGCGGTGGTAGCATAGTGGGTAAGGAGTTGGACTAGCATGCCGTAGTCTGAATATTTGTGGATTCAATTCCTGGCTTCCACCGTTGTGCCCTTGAGCAAGCCACTTAACCCCGAGTTGCTACAGGGGACAATGGGCCTTGTAATATAATTGGCATACCGTATGTAAGTCACTTTTTGATAAAAGTGTCTGCTAAATGAATATGGAAATGTAAAACAAAGATCTGGAAAGAACCTGTGGGTACTGTGCATTAAAACATTGACTTCTTCCACACTGCTGAAAAGGGCAGTTTAGCCAAATACCAAACTTATCCCTCAAACGTGTGGCTGCTATGCACACCTGACATTCCACAAACACCTGATGGGAAGGTGATCATACTCGATCTCGGGGGACTATGAATAATGATAATAGAGTTTGCAGAATCATAAGTTCATTACAGTGATTGTCTTTTTTTTTTCTTTTTGCTCCAAGCCAATTATTCAATTCTACATATTTGTACACCAGCACTGTTGCTGGGCATGAGATAATTAAGTCAAATGAATGCCATTGTAACCGAGGAAAAAGCATAAATGAAAAACTATTTCCCTCACTTCATGCTGCTAATTGTGAGATGATAGAAAAATCATGGTGTTGATTGGCCATTACTTGTGACTGCAGCACCAAAGCGGTGCTGCTCAACTTGGCCTGCTGTTTTCATTGACCAAATAATGCCCCAGGCTCCAGTGTTCTCCCCCTTAAAACACTCTAAGAGAAATCATTCGGCTCCTGTATGTAAACACCCATTTGATATAATTTGAAACTCACATGGCTTAATTAAAAGTAGTTCCCCCAACTCAAAGTAATCTGATGTGACGTTTGATCCATTAAACAACACACACACACACACACACACACACACAAAAAAGGAGTAGGCCAGTAATACCCCTGATACTGACTTAAATTTCCCCAGCTAAACCAGCCCTGTGAACCTTAAGAGACCTAATTGCCTGCCTTTGCCGTGGGCCTTCTAACCTCTGGGTGCTCGTAGGCTCCTCCCATCAGGGTCAAGAAGCTGCCAAGTGTCCAGAGAGCATCACAGACGTGAGGAGAGAACGCAGTGTTACAGTAAGAAAGGTGCTGTGAAGGCTATGTGAAGGTAAACTCAAAAAGAGGAAAAGATGCATCAAATACAAATAATTTTAAGGGGTGGAAACATGACCACAGTGTAAAATTGAAAAAAAATAATATAAATACATATATTCATTAATATGATGGAAGTTTATAAGACATGGCAATACGAAATTATTTGCATGTTCCATATGGTGATTTTTAAAATAAAAACATCACCTTATGGAACTTTAGGGGCTCTGCAGATACAGGCTCGGTGGAGATTAGGCAGCCATCTGGGGATATGACAGTCCCTTGGTTTGTGTTGAGTGTGTATATGAAAGTTCATTTCATTTGTCCATTGTAAGAAAATATTATGTAAAAACAAATCTGCCTGGTGCAATTAAGTGCAATGTTCACACTAACCTGGAATTTATTTTGAGTGCCATGTATATTGAATAAAATGACCTCATTCACAAAGAGTATGCTAATGCTAGCATACCAATTTCAGTCATGGAAATGAGGTAGCTATCACGGCTAAGTTGTGATTTATTACTTTTGGTGAAAGGCACAGAAAGACAAATATAAGTTGACCTCTAAAGTGTATTGTCTAACACATCTCATTAACATAGTCACTAAACCACAGACCTTGCTAATAAAATGCATGAGATATTTCCCTGAATAAACATATGACTACACAGAAGAAAGCAGTGTATGCTAATCATGATATATGTTGTAGCTAGCCTGTGAGGTTAAAGCCACCGCAGTTATATCTGGGAGTTAAATAGCGAATAAATAAATAAATACATACAGCATGTCTGCCCTATAAAGCGCACCTGCTGAATTCATACAATATCAGAGCAAGATCAGCTGCATTCAAAGTGATCTCTCTGTTGAGGATCATTTGCATGAAAATCATGTAGTTTTCTACCAACATATGGTTGTGAGACATGTACAGTCCAGATGTGTACAGTATTTCATGTAGTCTTATGTTTGCCCATTTCCCACATAGACAAACAACAACTAGTTTCAAGGCCATGTCAAAGTTAGCCTCTGTTTTGGTAATACTTGGCAGTGCAGCCAGCAGCGCATCGACGTCAACATACACAGTTCCTCTCCAGTAACCAGGGACCACCCAGAAGTCTTTAGCTTGCTGAGCACCACGGCTCACCTCCACAGACCCCTGCACTACTGATGGGATCTCAACGCCACAGAACACATTTTTACTGAAGGGGGAAAAAAAAACGACAAATGGGGAGGCAAAAGCACAGAGCTAGTCTTCTATTTTTTTTGTACATCTTGGGGCTTTTAACTTGCAGCTCAGTCGATGTGGCCTTCTTTGCTCTGGTGCTCCCCTGACGATCGCGCCTCAGTCCTGCCCTGGCCTCTGCCATCTCTCCCTCTCTGCCCTATCCGCCGCCAAGTCCCCAGCAGGTGATGTAGCGAAGGCCGAGATCTGTGGAAAAGTCTTCCTCTTAGGAGGAGAGCTCGACGGATTAATGCCTCGTCTTGATGTGTGACATGGTATATATCTGAGGAGAAACCTGCCATTGCTGGGGGAGGTGTTGGCTTAGTTGTTTGACACCATGAATGTAAATGAATGGAAGATGCACTACATCTCTCCCCGGGGATTTCGTTAGAGATTCACACATCCATATGTTGCTCGTGTGCAGTGGTGTTATTGTGGAGTCAAAGAAATCGTGACGGGAATCTCCCTAACACAAGCAGATTTTTCTTTTTGAAAATTACAGAGGATATTTCCTTCAATCAGTTGGTAATCCTTATACTTTGAATTTGCAACTCAGGACCTCTTTTTTTTCTGTCTTTACAAAATTGGTTACCATGACCTTGGTACACCTGAAGTGATATTGATCTTAGAGACAGGCTTCACACACCCTGTTCATAAGAGCAATTTCCTTTTATATTCCCCCAACATATTGAATTACATAAAATTAAGTATTGGGGAGGGGTTGGGGGGGGGGGGGGGGGGGGGGTGGAGGAGACGGCTCCGCAGACATCTCCGTTGAGCATGTAAATGTGAACTGAGCAGTCATGTCAGGTTCAAGCCTGAAGACGGCTCCGGATCACTTTTGTTTGTCTCGCCCAGATCAAAGCCATTCTCAGTTCCCCTCCTCTCAGTTCCCATCTTTGATGTAAAAACCCTAAATCAGGAACTCACCCCAACACCCATGACCTCCCCCCCCCACCCCTATCTCTCTCTCTCTCTCTCTCTCCCTCTCTCTCTCTCTCTCTCTCTCTCTCTCTCTCACTCACCCTCGCTCAGTGAGATTCCACATCTATTTCATTCCTTAAACCCCATCACATTAGCCGGTATTATAGTATTCACAAAGGAGTATAACCACCCCTCCTTCATCTTCCCCAGCAGTGGGTTGGTGTAAGAATCATGATACATAAACATGCCAGGACAGGACACCCTGCTGCCGTGTGGTTTTACAATGGCTACAGCATACACATTAGACCTTGTAAAAGGACAGCACGCTCTGACACCTGGACATCATCACTCATACCCTCACCGATAGACTTCCAGAGTGGTGTTTGTGATCAGACCTCCATGGTTCATGGGGGGACAGGGGCCTTGCTAATCTACATTAGACCCTGGTTGATTGAACTGAACCTTTTTAAGAGCTTTGTGTATAAATGAATAAAGCCGTGAGCCTTTGAGACGCCTCCCTCCTTCCACGAGCATCAACAGAGGCCTCAGGTTTATTAAGCTCTGGAACACAGCAGGTTGCACAGAGGTAGTTGATGATTAGAAGTCAAGCTGGTATGTTTTAAAAGGTACCCCCACCACACACACACACACACACACACACACACACACATTCTTAGCTAATACCCTTTTTGTCACGTTCAGCGAATGGATTGTCACTATCTGCTGGGTGTCCATTTTGTTCATTTCTTTATTAAAAGAAAAGCACGAAAGGGGAAACCAACACAGCATTTCACTCACAAATAATAACTAATTCCAGCCAAACAACACTGGCGTTACTGCTGGCTTACAGGGCAGCAGGAAGGGGTGAGAAAACACATAAACCATCTCATTGTCAACCGCACTGAAGAAAGAAGTGCACTTGTTCGACTGTTGCGTTGCCGTATCAACAGTCTTTCTCCAGTATATTGCTAAGTGTTGCTGGACTATCACTTAGCCGTTGACAATCCCACTGTATCACAATTATATACTGTATGGCAAAGCACATTGGGGGCGCTGTAAGCACAGTGCTTATGTGCTGTAACTGCCCAGGATGGATGGAGTACCGTGGGCCAGCAGTGGCTAACGCTATGCTGATGCAGCTGTCGGGCACGAAGCCAGTGCATAGAAGGCCTGACCCGAGCACCGTGTCTGTTTGAGGAGGAGCGTGCGTCCCTGTGACCTAACGGAATGCACCGCAAACACGACCCCCCTTCTTGGGAAATAGTGGGTGGGTGGGGGGGGGGGGTTCTTCTTTCTATCTTTCTTTCTTTTTTCTTCTTTTCCTCAGATAATTTGTTTGCAGAGGAGGAGGAGGAGGAGGAGGAATGAGAAATAGTAGCAAGCCAGAGGAGTCACGGGGTAGAGGAGCACTCACAAGCACAGCAACCAGAGAACGCATTACAGAGATCTGCCGGGGAGCTGATGCATATTGCAGAGCGTGATCAATACCTAATTTGTGTCTACAATAGCCATAATTTTCTCACTGTGTGGAACCCGTGTTTGGTGCTAAATTATTTCATTCAGTTATTATGTTTATTGTAAGCATTGATTACAAAAATGAGAATGTACATTGAGATAATTAATTTTGTGGCCAGCAGAACTGATACAGGCTGAGGGGTCTAGAAATTGTACTGAATAGAAATCAGTACCAGGGCTCTGGAGCGTTCTTATCCTACAGTCTCACCCCTATA
>NC_084997.1:26760860-26765860 GCF_963854185.1 Sardina pilchardus
ACAGTAGGGGCTGAATCTACTTTATCGCCTACTCCTGGTGAGGACCGTGATCAGCTGTGTCTCTCTCTTCCCTCTCCGGCTCCATCAAAATGCTCCCATGCCCTCAAATGAGTCCGAGTGAAAGCCTATTACCTCCCAGATGGAGGGAGTTTTCGGCAGAGAAGCCCCTCAAAAAAAAAGGGATAGGGAAGAGTGGTAGAAAAGATTGCTGTAATTTGATGCATCTGAATTGGACTTTCTCCTCTCCTCTTCATCATCCGTCGGATGGTCACTTTTGCCCGATGATGACCTCTCCCTATATGCAAAAGCTTGCTGTCTCTGTGCTGTTTCCAAGGCTCCGTGTCCCTCTCCCTCCTGCACGCCGGCCTGGCTCAAGGTTAAGTGTAAGAAGCCAATCTCAGGCCTGACACATTGTTTTCATAGGTGAGTGCTCTCTCAATGAGGAGAGTAATATCTTTTTGGCCCTCCAGCACTGCCAGCACATACATATAGGGTCCCATCAGAGGTGAGATACAGTAGTGACATCTACTATCTACCAGGTTATATGGCCTGGGTTGACAAAAGTATCTCTGAAAGGATAAACTTCACCCTGTTATACCTGCTTTCTTTTCTAAACTCCTGGAGAGTTAAGCATACATACAGTATATATATATATATATTAAGTCTTCCATATACTGCAGACAAATTCTGTTAACAAAGACACAAAGGTTAACAAAGACACTCTGACACGTTAAAATAAGAGTTGGCACTGGACTTCAGTACGGCGGCACTGAAAATGGCAAATTGTCTGTAGTGGGTCAGCCTGAAATGAAAATGACTGCCTTGCAAAATGTCACCCAGGGAGTGCTTGGGTGCCTCTTCGGCAAAACGAGATAAAGAGAGAGGGAGAGATCATTATTGTGCCTCAGTACAGCCTAGAGAGTTAGCCATGTCTCCTCCTCTCTCTCCTCACCTGAGAGGATGTGTATAATGCTAGTGTGCTAATGCTAATGTATACAGTGGGGTTTGCTATATGTCGTACTCTGGGATGACACATTCACCCAGAGGTAGTGGGATGTGACTATAGGCCTACTGTATGTGGGTACTGTATGTATGTGTGTGTACTGTATACATTTAATCTGTGTTTAAAAGTGTGTGTATGACCAGGTGATTGCATGTCAATTTGTAGGGAGAAAACATAAATTCATACATCACTCGTTCTGAGATCATCTGATTGAATTTGAAAGGATTACACACAAAAAGTCGTTTGTCTTATTATGATTCCCCTTCACACTGGTTCTCAGACCTATTCCTACAATACTCATGGAAACCTCAAATCAAATGCCACCAAGTGTACAAACTTTTTGATTCCAGAACGTCCATATCCATGTTTTCAAAATAATCTTTAAAAATTGACAGAATGCATTTTTCTGAAGTTGGAAGACTGTGTTTAAACAAGTCTTAATGGCTGCACAACATGCACAAGGGTTTTAATACATTTTTAGACTGTATTTGCCATTTCACCACCCAAAAATGTTTGCGGTGCAACCAAATGTTTCCAAAACAAGCCCACACTAGATACTGTTTTCTTTTCTTTCTTTCTTTTTAGGTAAATACCAGAGAATGTCTACAGTGTTTAACACATAATTTTTCTGTAGTTGACCTTGGTATTAACTTAAAGGGATAATCCGGAGCGAAATGCACTTTAGATCAATTTTTCGGACTATTGGGAGTACATACGTTGAGTTGACACCAAAATCATGTCATTCGGATGTATTTTGAGAATGTTCGAGTTCACCGTTTTTAGCCAGAGTCCAGAATGAATTTAATCGAGTCCGTACCTTTCCGGAAATGTTATTAAAATGTTGTTAACGCGTTGCTAGCTGCCGCAGCGACATTTCCGGAAAGGTACTGACTCGATTAAATTCATTCTGGACTCCACCACATAAAGACGTGGGGATACTTCGGTTTGGCTTTAGGGACCCTCTACTCACTACCACGTAAGTGTAGTGTTGGTTGGAACAGTAGAAGAGGTATAAAAATAGCGTTTTGTAGCGGCGAAAGGACTTGCCCCGGTCACCTCCAGGCTAACGAGTTTTGGCTAAAAACGGTGAACTCGAACTTTCTCAAAATACATCCGAATGACATACTCAACGTATGTACTCCCAATAGTCCGAAAAATTGATCTAAAGTGCATTTCACTCCGGATTATCCCTTTAAGAATAGGCTACTTTATTGTAAAGGGTGGGTATTTTGGTTTTCCAACATCCAACTTTACATTTTAAATGTGAATAAATTCTTTACAAATAAAACAAGTATATTTTTAAATAGAATCATTAGAATCATTGACCCATAGGTCTACCACGATGGCAGACAGAATCACTGCATGTGTAAACACATTAAAAAAAAAAAAAAAAAAAATTACATGTAACTAACTGTCTGACGTTTTTGACGCAAATCACAAAAGCTGCAGGCGTTTTTAGAAATGCTGACATCCATTGATGGTATTTATTGACTTCTACAGTACATGCCTTTCTTTTGAGGAGGGGGGAGGGTATTAGTGCATTGTTAAAGATATGTCAGCGAAAGGTGATGTACGGAGGAGCATTGACATTCTTTCCCCCTCTGGTAAAGGGCAAAGCCTTCAGTGTCTCCGTGGAGAGAGGGGGGGTGGGGGGGGGGAGGCTGGAGTCAGAGTGGTTAAGGCCACCATTACGGCAGAGCAAAGGACTTCTGAATTATGGGCCAGGTCCTGCACCAGAGAGTGTACGCCTTAATGTGTGTGTGTGTGTGTGTGTGTGTGTGTAAGTGTGTGAACATTAGAGGAGAAGACAAAAATGTGTTTTGCAGTGGAAAGGAAAATGACAGAAAAAGAGAGCGAGAGAGAGAGAAAGATGGAGACAGAAATAGAGAGGGATAGAGACAGAGAGAGAGAGAGAGAGATGAGGAGAGAGAGTAAAAGGTCAGCTTCATTTGAGATAATCCTAGCCTGAGGCCAGAGGGGCATGGTTAGCAGGGAAGGCCCTTTGCCATATTCTCCAACAGTCTCTACATCACCAACACATACTTCCCCATCACAAGCACTGTAATCAACAATCAGCTGCACTTACAACATATGACACTTAGCCATGCAATGAATGCATACACTGCAAAAAATGAAATCTAACCAAGTGTAATTATCTTATATTAAGGTAAATAATCTATTTTGTATTGTTTTAAGTATGAAAATACTTACTCTCTCAAAAGATAATTTCACTTAATTTAAGGAGACTTTGGGTAACACTTTACTTGACGGGTTCGTTCATAACACATTCATAACAGCTGTCATGAACTGCACATGAAGCATTCATGACTGTTTCATGAAGCATGACTCAACATTCATACCAACCCTTTCATGAATGTGGAAGACAAAACGTCAAAAACTTGTCAAAATAAAAGTCCAACAATCGCAAAGGAGCATTGCTGTCTTTTTTGTTCAACCTGATCATGTCACATCTTAGTCAACGGGGAAGTCCAGTGTCCAGGAGAATTTAGTTCGTCTGTTTGTTTATTTTATGATAGTAACCTCTGAAGAATGCAAAATTGTCTATAAATAGATATATAAAACAGGAATGTCCAACCATTCAGAGGTCCACAAATGGTCAGTAGCCTAGTTCACTTCCCAGTATGATGAATACTTCACAACTCGTATAGTAAAGTGACATTTGAAGTAGACTTCACAAAATATTCATGAGATATTTACAAATGCTAGAGAGGATTCATAATACCCTGTATATGGATTACTAGATTGTTGGACTTTAATTTTGACAAGTTTATGTTGTTTTGTCTTCCACATTCATGAAAGTGTTGGTATGAATGTTGAGTCATGTTTCATGAATCAGTCATGAATGCTTCATGTGCAGTTCATGACAGCTGTTATGAATGTGTTATGAATGAACCCGTCAAGTAAAGTGTTACCAGACTTGGACTTATTTTAAGGAGTCTTATCAAGATAAATTGACTTACTGCACTGGCAGATAAATTTGCTTGTTTTACCACAAATTTACTTACTGCACTGGCAGATATTTTTTTCTTTTTTTCAGGAAGAATTGACTTAAAATAAGAAATGTTTTTCTTAAATTAAGTGAAATTGTATCAAAAGAAAGCACTAGGTAAGTGTTTTCGTACTGAAAACAATACAAATGAGTTTTTTTGCCTTGATATAAGATTAAAACACTTGGTTAGATTTTATTAGACAAGCCATTTTTTGCAGTGTAGCCCTTGTAATATGCATAATAACGCGTAATAACCCATGATAAGCCATGTCACAGGATGGGGATATGATATCATACCTCCTCTTGGGACACTTAATGCCTGAATACATTGTCATTCCTTCATGCTCCCTATTACTACAACATGCACCCTATGACTCTGATACCCACACAATGTAGAATACATTACATGGCAGAATAAAAGCATGGACAGTTGACAAAACAGACTGAAAAATCACATTGTCTATGGTTATTAATCCAACCTATTTCAAGTCCTCTCCCTCTCTCTCTCCATCTCATTCATGTCTCTCTCTCTCTCTCTCTCTCTCTCTGTCCCTCTTCTCTCCCCTTTCTGTCTTTCTTCCTCTAATTCTACCTGTCTTCCTTAATATGTTGATTCCACGGCATGTCAGATTGAATTATTTCATCCCGGGCCGTGGGCTTTAATAGCTCTGCCAAGCTGCCCAGGACGCCCAGGAGTCAGCCTGACCTGTCTTAATGATCCAGCGGCTAAAAATTCCACATTGATTTGACAGGTTTACCAGGCAGAAGTTTCGCTGGCATGGTTCCGCTGGCTGCCGTCCCGTCACGATGTGCCGCTCTCTCTCTCTCTCTCTCTCTCTCTCTCTCTCTCTCTCTCTCTCTCTCTCTCTCTCTCCTTCAGCATCATTCATCTCATCCTCTGCCAGGGTTTTTGCAGTGCAGCGGCATTACGAGGTAATGGGGGGAGCTGCACATTAAAGCAAAGGCACATTAGAGAAACCTGCTGAA
>NC_084997.1:26770860-26775860 GCF_963854185.1 Sardina pilchardus
AACATATATTTATCGATTATGCTGTACTGATGAGATGGCTTCCTGTATGGATGAAAATGTTGGGTAGAAGAAGAATTACCCAAGTGTGTGTGTGTGTGTGTGTGTGTGTGTGTGTTGGGGGGGCTTGAACTCAAGTAATGACTTGAGTTTCAAGAGCAATGAGTTTAGAAGCCTGATTCAAATCCAGCATTAATTATGAAATCCAGCAAATGGGGGCTCCCTAAGTAAATGCCAGTCAGTCGGCTAGCTGATGCCCTTTCCGATTGTCAGAGGAGAGCGCTTCAAATCCGAGAACAATGTTTTAATTAAATGTATCGTTTTGTCCGCAGGTCCCTGATTGGCAGGTGAGATTTAATGAGGCCGAGAACACGGCCTGCCTTTTGTGAAGAGGTCTCCGTTCCACTGCGGGAATTGGAGAGTCGAGCGCCACAATTATATTGCACTCCTCAGTTACCCCTGAGTTGATGGACAAGGTCTTTGATTTGGCTCGTTGCTTGTTAGACATTCCGGACCATTTCCCATGATGAATAGTATATGACGAATTGACAACTAGAACAAAGTTGAACTTTTTTCGAAAGTTTGATTATTTCTCTGCATCAATGCAATGCCAAAAAACAATACAACGCCTATCTGGTGTCCCCTTTCACACAAAGCTTCCTTCTTAATGTATGGATTGTGCGGAGCTCTTGTTTTCTTGACCTCGTTTGTGTGATGTTCTCCTGCCCGACCTGTCCTCTCCTCGTTTTGAGCTAATTAGCAGTCACCTCGGAGCTCGAGATCGGCTTCTGTTGGCCCACGCGCCACGCTCGCTGCGTCTTGATATTTCCCTTCCTCTGGTCGGGCCCCCGAAACAAAAGAGGACAGGGTCATGAATATGCAGAAGCCCGAGAGGAGCCGTAGCCTCCAGGCCCTAATAAAGGGAGGCATTAAGCTACGCTAATTAAATTCTCCTATCTCTATCCCCCGATGGCCGCACGAAGCCACGGGAGGGAGTCTCGACAGAGGGGCCCTTGCCCTCGGATGGAGCAACAAGTAAGTCAATCTCAACTATTCACCGAGCGCTGTGTATTAAAAACATGTCACCTTCGGGGGGTAAAAAATACAAATAAGAAAAAAAAAAAAAGCTAGGGTATATTCTCTCATCTCATCGGTTGAGTGTTGTGTCTGTGGTTGAATGACTTGATTTAAATGCATTGAATATTGAATTACACCCCTGTCTTTGCTGGAAGGGGGGTGATCTGTAATCCCCGATAATGGCCTGGAGGCAACCTCGCGCCGCGCACACCCTGATTAACTGTGGAATTACATAAAGAAATCACACACGTTAGCGGATAAACAAGGCAGTCGCTGGCAGAAATGTAAACACTTTATTTTACGTCCGCAGCTGTGGAGTGCAAACGCTCTTTTTTTTTGGCGAGGCTTTCACATGTCGTTATTTACCTTAATGGGAGACGGAGACACAAATCCTGGCCTCTGCTCGATGCAGCCATCTATCTTAACACATGTGACGGTTCGCGCGGTGACTTATTTAGATCTTTTCTCTTCCCGCAGCAACGTTCAGAGTGCTCGAGTGTTATGAGTAATGGCCAACTGCGGGGATGAAGCGCTGGTCGAGGTAAACCTGCGATGCGTTAAGACCACATGATCGGAGCCTCAGTTTTCGTTCATACTTTGACATGTAGGACATTGTGCTCCAGGAATAGACATACTCATCTTGTACATATACTCTAGGTTTGTCGGGCTTCTGTGGGTTTAGATCCTGTGCAAGTGGATTCACTCATGATTAGAAGGAAGACGTCAACTTTTTGCAAAGTTAGCTTTTGTGCTGTCTACCCCAGAGTGAGATTAGAGGATACAAACACTTCTCCACTCTGCGTTGGCAATAACTCTGCTTATGTTAGCCTAGCTTAGCATAGGTCACTAGAAGTGGGTTACATCAGTTAACTTTTAACTGTAGCTCCATTTTTAACTCTAGGCTAACTAGTAAGCTAATTTCCCGAAAATGTGGTCTGTTCCTTTAAAGTGATTGTTTACCTCTTGGATTTTAGGAATAAAAAAATAACTCTAGGATTTCTAAGTATGGTCTAGTTTATCATGCCATTTTGGACTTTGTGTCAAGTCATTGCTCATTTATGTTCTTTTCCCCCCTCGTTCTCCTTCTGTTTGGTCATGGTGTGAGGGTTTTTCTTTTCACAGCAGGTTGCGAAGAGACCTTTCGCAGCATGTGAGGGCTGTATAAAAAAAAAGAAGACAGTGATTCCCCTTTGGTTGATTATGTGGGTCAGATTTCAGCTTCCCGCAACCTACTTCAGGTCACAGGAATGGGAGAAGTCTTCAAAGGTAGCTAGGGGGGAGGGGCTTGGGCTGTTTCCAGGAGAATTTCCAGCCTGTTCTGAATTTGTCTGAATTCACTTACAGAGGTTAGGCACTGACAGTACTGTAGGCCTCTTTTGGCTGAATATGGAAACAGTGTACAGTTGTGTTGCAAATTACTTTCCATTTTCCCATTTAAAAATATAACGGTTATCTAACTTACAGAAATGCCTTTTTGCTTAGTATAAATGCTGTGAAATTGTATTAACTAAGACAAGTGTTTTGTTGTTGTTGTTGTTGTTGTTGTTGATATGAAAGCTTGGTTGGTATTACCCAATGCTTATGGCTGCATCAAATGCTGTTAGAAGAATAGCAGTTTTCAGAGATTTTCACCGGAAGGTCAAGTTCATGAGATACTGTATATTCAACGGGTCTCAGTGGTTGTGCATGTTCAACTGAGAAGGCAGAGGCTCAACCCGAGTTTTAACCCCTCCAATCGAACAGCGCTCACCTCAAATACTCTCATCATGTGACCCCAGACCTTCACTATTTACAGCCCCACATCCACCGAATAAAAAGGTGAAAAGACAGACAGTCACACATAGCAAGAGAAAAAAAGAGACGCGCCTGACATCCTGGGTATAGTGAGCAGAAGCATGTGTCCCTGGCATCGCCTTGCCAACCCCAGTGAGACATGCCCACCCCATCTCCCCCCCCCCTCTCCCCCCTCCTGCCCGATTCGTTTTGATTCCTCACTGCCAGCTTCTCCCGTGCCTTCTCCTCTGGCAATGCCATCAGTTAATGAGGCCCAGGAAGAGATGCTGCACCTGTGGAGGAACACACGTACGATCAATCTGGAGGACAACATGAAGAAGGAGGAGGAGGAGGGACAGGAGGAGGAGAGGGATGGAGAGAAGGAGGAGGAGGATGAGGAGAGAGATGGAGGAGGAGGAGAGTTGGAGATGGAGAGGAGGAGGGAGATAGAGAGATGGTGACGAGAGGGGGGGAATCAGGGGGATGGAGATGGGGATTTGTCAGCTATCTGGACAGACACTCTTCGCCTACGGGATGCCTGGCCCATCTGTCCCCCCTTAACCAAAAGAAAAAAGACAAAAAATGGGCACATTCCTCTTGTGAGCCGTCACAATTGTAATGATGATGAGTTGGCTCTCTGTTACTTATTTATTTATTTCAGTTTTGGAGCCCCAGAATGGATTTTCGATCCCCTCGTTGAAAAGCAGTGGGCATGATGTGTTTAAAATTTAGGAGAGGGAGATGCCACATACCTAGCTAGGAGCTTTTGTGCCGGAATTTTCCATCAGGTGTTGATGCACGACATGTCTGTGTAAACATCTCATTTGTTTCTGCCCGTAATCCCGCCAGAGTTTCCACAAGTTTAGGCACTTTTTTTTTAGAGCGTTGCTTTACCCTCGTCTTCTCGGACTCCCTTGCCCTTTGAGGAAGTGAGAACACGGACTCTCATTTTGTCGAATGAGTGATGACAAGGCCCGGGGATCCTGCGGCCGCTCGCCGAGGGGAAGCCCTTCCATCAGCCGGACAGCTGGAGCGCTGGGGCTGGCAGGTTCACAGGCCAGCTAGACAGACAGCAGAGTGGACGAGGAGGAGGAGGAACAGGAAGAACAGAGTGAGACAGATGAGAGAGTGTGTGTGTGTGTGTGTGTGTGTGAGAGTGAGAGAGAGAGTATGTGTGCATGTGAGAGAGAGAGTGTAAGTGTGTGTGAGTGTGTGTGTGTGTGTGTGTGTGCGTGAGTGAGAGAGACGGACAGAGTCCGTGAGACAGAGAGGGAGAGAGAGAGTGTGTGTGAGCGTGCGTGCGTTCATGTGTGTGTGAGAGATATTGTGTGAGTGTGTATGTGTGTAAAAGAGAAAAATATTTTATATAAAGGGTTTAGGGCCATAATATACAAAAGATTGAAAATGACAGAAGACTTTAATTCACAGACACATGAGGGAGAAAAGTGAGTGAAATGAGAAAGGACAGAAAGAGAGAGAGAGAGGGATGACAGAATGAAAGAGAGAGAAAGAACTGATGAGTGAAAGAGGGAGCGGATCCCCGGTTCCTTCACGCGAGGGACAGTAGCCTACAGGACACTGGGCAAGTGGGAAGAGGAACGATCCCACACGGTCTCTCTAGGAAGACAACAGAGACGAGCACGAAAGAGTAGTCCGGAAAAAGTATATTTTTTGGCCTTTTTCCTTTATTATTACAGGACAGCGAATAGGTAGTCAGGAAACAAGTGGGAGAGAGGAACGGGGTGGGATCAGGACATGACCGCAGGCCGGATTCGAACCTGGGTCCCCGTGGGCACTCGGACCCGTATACCATAGCGTCCCCCTAGATGCTTATTCCTACAGCAGGACAACAGCAGGACCACACCAGCACCGGTAATGGAGCCGGTGGTGTGTTTGTGTGTTCTCCAGGCTGCCTCTGCACCTCTCAGTAGCACCTGCCACTCACCGTGTCCCGCGCTCGGAGCCTGGCTGCCATGGCAATCACCCCTGTGTTTGGTCAGCCCGGTCCATCAGCATCTCATTACCTGTGCCGCAATGAAGGAGCGCACGGGAGCCGCCTGCGGACGGAGCCAGTGGAGGTGAAGACGTGTGTGTGTGTGTGTGTGTGTGTGTGTGTGTGTGTGTGTGTGTGTGTGTGTGTGTGTTTGTTTGTA
>NC_084997.1:26780860-26793360 GCF_963854185.1 Sardina pilchardus
GCATGCACAAGGGTGGCATGGGGTGAAATCTCTAAAGAACAAACCTCCACACACACACACACACACACACACACACACACACACACACACACTCACACTCACACACACACTCACACACACACACACACACACACACACACACACACACACATACACACACACTCCTGCTGTGAGTCTTCTAGAACACAGAAGAACGATTACAAAAGAATAGCATGCAGGCTTTTAGGCATGGCACATAGTTTAAGACACTACCAAATGTTTACGATTCAACTACTCTTTCTGCACATATCTGTGAGAGTGTGAGGAAAACAGTCTAGAATACATTTGTGTGAGCACATATATGTAGTCTTTTGTATTTGACTTTATTGTTTGTGTTATATTATGTTGTTTCTCTCAATCAATGCATTGACCCATGGTCATTCCAATTCAGCTCAATATCGCTTTTATTGACTTGATAGAAATTCATATTGATACAGTAAATGTAATCCAATGGATTACTAACGGTCACATTCCATCATAGAACAATTGGGCAGCTATGAAAACAATGGCAATATTTTTGTCCAGTGAATGCCTCCCCCATCTATAAATTGCCATCATGACCGACCGAAAAACAAATAAATTGGGAAGAAATATTTCAGGAAGTGGCATGGAAAAATCACCATGGAGGCGAGGTCATTTGTCTGTTATTTTCAGTGGGGTGAGACTGAGTGGAGTCACATCCATTTTCCTCTCCCACTCAGCCCGGCTCAAGCTGACAAAAAGTTTGCTGAAAAGGTACTGTATGTCACCTCCTGGCTGGATGTGCTGCCTTGCCATTATACTGTAACTGTTGAGGCACGCTGCAATACAAATAGCCAGACTAAGCTTATAATAAAACATATGCTTAATTGCAGCCTTTGTTTGACAAGTTGACAATCTGCCTCCTGTGGTGTACTGTACAGTACATGCCCTGTGTTTACGCGTTCTGTCTAATGTTATGCAGATTGCAACTTCAAGATGTTTGAAAACTCTAAAATATCTCTCGGACAACAACCAAGCAAACATGCATTACTTCAGTCAGAGGTGGACAACACACCAACACACTGACAGACCTGGCAGTAATTACACGGCAAAAGAAATCCTAGAATTCTAGAATCTAAGAGAGATAAATAACTTTAAATCAAGTGGATATGTGCTTATTTTTCTATTATGTGATTATATTATAACAAGTTATTTTTTGCACTTGATTGGAGTTTTTTGACCTTGTTATGAGTGAAAATCTTCTTGCGAGTGAAAGTTTCTGGTTTTGCGGAAATACTTCCTCTTTTCTCTTATTCCTCTCCCATTTAACAAGTAAATTGAGAGGTTAGCACGCATATCTTCCACAATAAGAGACAGCAGTATTGATGAAGCCCACTGATGGAACTCATACAACAATTACAAATGCTTTTTAAGTGAATGTTGTTTTTTTTTTCTGTAAAGGCCTCCGTGCACATACACCAACATGAGTGCGGCACACTCTTATCTGTTTTCAACGTTTGATTACATTAGATTCTAGTTTCCGATACAACCCCGCACACCAGCGTCAACTCGATGCCACCATTGTGTCAGTAACGAATCAGTTCTATTTTTGTCCGCAACATTCAATAAAATCAATTGTTTAGAAATGCTTGTCAGTTGAAAATGTACACTCTCAAAATTAATGTGTTGGAAACACATTCATTTTAAGCAGTGTTCATAAGTGGGGAAAAAATGCAAGTTAAAACGCAAGTTGCGTTATTTTGAACACATACAGTATTGTGTAACAAATAACAAAAGCATTGTGTTATAAACAACTCAAACTGTGTTGTTCCTATCTGAACACAGATACAGTGTGTGTTAAAAACAGCACAAGTTGTGTTGCTTTCAACAGGTTGGTTTTAAGAGTGTAAGTGGCAAGTGACAGCACTCGTTTCAGCGCCTGTATGCAGAGCACCCCAGACTTGTAAACAGCATGAGCAAGCAGGACAAATGATAAAAGAGCAAAGACATATTTTCATGCCATTCATTTTGTTCTTGAGCCTTTGTGCTCTTCACTCCAGACCCTATTCATATACGACAGCTCAAGAGGCTGTCAGTTAAAAAATCTCGACGCTGATGTGCGTGGCAAATGACAGCACTCATGTCAATGCCCTATTTGCCTGAGTCCTCAATGCGCACCACTGCCACATACAGTATATGACCAATTTGGCAAACAGCAGGCCAAGGGGAGACTAATGGTCGCTCGCTGAATCATAAAAGAGCAAGGACGTCTTTCCATGGCACACGTTTTCTTCTCGAACCTTTGTGCTCCTCACTTCAGCCCCTATTCACACAGCAGCTCAAAAAAAGGTTGAAAGATCTGAATTCTCCGTCCCTGTGTCACATGGATCGGCCCGCTATAGTACAGACGGAGAGTATACGTGTGACAGAAATCATTCAGCAGCTTGCACATTATTCAGCGCCCTGCTCCTCTGTGAGAACAGGAGAGTTTAACGCTCCGAGATGGTGTTCCGTGCGAGTAGGCAGCTGAATGTGAATATGCAGTAGCCACTCCGTTGAGCTTATTAGCTGATGGATGGGTTTCGTAATGGCCGCTAAAAGCAAAAACTCCAACATGGAACTTTACTGCATAATTCCCATAGGAGTATTCTTGCTGTGAGTAAGAGCATAGAGTCAAACTGCAATATGTTCTGAGCAGAAGCCAAATGTCAAATATCCATATATTTACACATACAGTATTTAGATCTAAACAAAAACGACATCAATGCAATCCTTGTGTGCTTGTTTGAATATCGGGGCACAGAGTTGAGACACACATGCCAGTGGCATGAGTGGCATCGTGGCATCTGTGCCCCCAGTGCAGTGTGGTGAAGTCCATAGATAAGTGCCCCCAGTGCAGTGTGGTGAAGTCCATAGATAAGTGCCCCCAGTGCAGTGTGGTGAAGTCCGTAGATAAGTGTGAGGCCTGAGGAGGGGGAGTGGCTCATCTTCATCACTCCTCCTCTCTTGAATTTCCCCTTGGGGATCAATAAAGTATCTACTGTATCTATCTCTATCTTCTCTCCTCTACCAAGTTCAGAAACTTTTAAGGACTCAACTCAACTCAGATGCACTGACCAAATCTGCTGTTTGAGCGGGGTATTCTACCCCCTTCCCCACCCTGCCTTCCCCCACCCCTCTCTCTCTTCCTCTCTCTTTCCCCTCCCTCTCTCTCTCTTTCTCACTCTCCCCCTCTCTGTATGTCGTCAGCCTCAGCCGCCTCAGCACCGGTCCCCTGCAGGTCCGCAGTATTGCAAAGGGATTCTGGGACACCGTCTGATAGACTGAGCCGATACCCTGCTGTCCTGCCAGCATTATTTGCCCTTTTTTTTAAGGCTTTCAATCTTCAAACCTCTTCTTTCTTTCTTTCTTTCTTCCTTTCTTTCTTTCTTTCTCTTTTACTTTAAAAAGTGTGCATTTTCTGTACTTTACAGCTGACGTGGTGAGTGTGCTGTAGGCCTGTATTGTGTGCCCGTGCTCTATGGTGCTAAAAGGTGCACTTTATGGACAGTGCCCTGTATTTGATGTGTGCATGGGGCTGCATGTTTGATTGAAGGAGTTGAAGGAGTATGCTGATGTGCTTCTCAGCACGACGCCGTGGGCATGAAAGAGCGAGCTTGTCAAACAAGCAGAAGTTCCGCCTTCATGCTGGCAACCCCTATGACCGAGAGTGTGTGTGTGTGTGTGTGTGTGTGTGTGTGTGTGTGTGTGTGTGTGTGTGTGTGTGTTTGCATGATCATGTATGTGTGTGTGTGTGTGTATGTGTGTGTGTGTGTGTGTGTGTGTGTGTGTGTGTGCGTATGTGCGCACATTTCTATGGGTGGGTGTGTGTGCGCATGATCGTGTGTGTGTGTGTGCGTATGTGCGCACATTTCTATGTGTGTGTGTGTGTGTGTGTGTGTGCACACGCGCCCATGTCTGTTTGTGTGTCATTTGAACATCAAGTCGAGGAGGTCAGTACTGATGGCAGTAATATATCACTAATATGCACCCTAATGCCACTTCAAAGTTTGCTTATGCATTAATATTTGATGCTGTCCCGTCGTTTTGTTTATCAGACTGGGGCGGATGGGACGTGGAGCTAAAATGAAGCGCTTCCTGGGGCTAAGTGGCCTGGAATTGCTCTGTAGACGGATGGCAACACGGAGCTGGCTTTTCATCTGTGGCAAAGTTTGGCAGGAAATAGCATCGGTCGGTGTCAAAGAACCCCAGTGACTGCAATTACATTGCTTTATGCCCTATCTCGTTTATTTCACTGGTACATAAAATCATTTTATTGAAAATAATTTGACATTTAAAATATGCCACTTTTTTTCCCTCCAAGTGTCACATATTTAATGCCAATGACACATCTCAGCAAAATACTTTTTGTCAGCAAGCATCACTGCTAAGAAAAAGTATTTGAATGGCTTTCGTAACAGCGTAAACAATTTGTTCCCTGAAAATATGTTATCAGCTGCAGTAAGCCTTAAACAGTCCCAACTGCTTTCTTTTAAGAAGGAATTAATTTTGATTAATTCCCAATCTCTTCTCCAAACGCACTGAGACTGTTATAAGCTTGTGTGGCATCTGTCATGCAGTCCTTTCAGTCTTTCAAGCATTTTGTCTTTTGACTATGCGTGTCCTTGTCTTGCAACAGTAATAATATCTACCCTTGGCGTATGCTTTTAAAAAAAGGACTTTTTTCAAAGATTCTTGCACTGACTTAGACAAAATGACACTCACAGTATCAAACTACATCACCTTTATGTCAGCAAATGATTATTCCCGAAAAGACGACTAGAATCAAATCCAAACAATAAGCACTAAGTTAGCAGATCGCGTAAGTCCTTTCTTAATAAGAAAACGCTAGCCTCCCACCTTGATGACATTCATCATGAAAAAAAAAGAGAGATGTTCAAACGTTGGTGAAAAAAGAAATAAAGTCAGCCAAAAAATGCAGTTTAAGGACAAGGTGGAGGATCAGCTGAAAAAATGGCAGCGCTCACTTTTCCCGGAGAGAAATGATAGCTACGGTGGGAATTCAGGACAAGACAAAGGGGGCGATTATCCCTGATGAGATCAATTCTGTCTCGGCAGAAGAGTCAAATCAGTTCTAAATCAGCTCATGCAAGTTTAACAACGAACAGGCCAGAGATGTCTGGGGAACTCTTAAGCAGACAGCCCAGCCGTGAGGAAGAGTCAAGGGCCTGACAGCACCAGTGGCCGACTGTTTAAGAACCCTTAGCCATATTTTTATGGTGTATATATGTGGTATTTCCACGTTTATTTTTCAGCCCTATCTTCATCGCACAAAAAAATACCCCCATTTTATTGAATAAATGTATAGTGGTCCCAAGAAGTTCCAGCACTGAGTGGAATGACTTCCAGTGCTGAAGGACTCCTGCCCTGTGGCACTGGCATTGGTTGTGATGAAAGGTTCTCAACGTATTGTGAAGAGGAGTTTATGAACCATGACACCGAGCATGATTGACTCACTCTAGGTCACGCACCAAGCAATCAAGGGGGCCGAGGATGCCACAGCAATGACGTTATTGAGCTGTGCCATTGGGCATCTGAAGGGCAAAAAGTGAGGCATCAATTTGCGCCATATGTGTTGGGAAACAAACCCTAAATTGTGTAACCAAGGTTGGACATCAAACGAGAGTACGGTCATCTATATCAATATCTGGAAACTATTTTGCAGATATTGCAACATTTCAAGTGTGTTCCGTTAATTTTGTATATTACAAAGTAAGTTAACTTATTTTACTCCTCGAGTGGTCTTTCTCTCAGTCTCACCTTTTGCCTGCTTCAGGCAGGAAGAAGTAATACTTTTCATAAAACGTTTCTTAGACTCGTTGAAAATGTTTGTTTGAGGTGCTCTTTGGATGGGGAAAATTCTGTTGCAAAAACAAGAGGAACTCAAGGCAGTCCCATATAACAAAGGTTAAAAAACCTTTATTGTAGCAGCTTGGTCACATTAAACCTTTCTAAAAAAAGACTCCAACGCATTTCGGCAATGTAGCCTTCATCAGGGAGTCAAAACTTTTCATAGGTGAGCCTGATCAAACTGAGACCATTTGTCCCATCAGCTGTTCTGCGATTCTGAACAAGCTACAGGTCAAGTTGCTCTCAATGCATTCGTATTCATTTGCATAGGAACATATTTGAATTTCAGCACTGAGGTCCCTATAATTTTCGTGTATTTCTGTCCTTATTTATGATTCTATGTGATGTTGTGTGTGTGGGTGCTGTTCGCTTGTTGTGAACTGGATCGCCTCTCTGGAACATAGAAGATTATATAATCCAATCCAATCCATCTTGAAACTTCACAACGGGCTTTTAAACCACTGTTTAGTGAGTGTTTACTGGCCTCAATTTGTCCTCCAGTTTGTGGGAGTTTCGGAGGGTTGCAATGCAGCACTGTCCACTCTGATGGAAGCTTAAGGGGACCTCCTCAGTCTTCTCCTGCGTCTTTCAAACTCATGCCCAACTCTGATACACACTGTCATTATCACACCAATTAACTAGAAAAACACTCCAACAGCGCAGACCTCCACCAAGCGCCTCCTGGATCCGGAAAGTGATCCGGATCACTCCCATTGGGTCATTTCATACCTTTCCTGAAAATGTCATCAAAATCCATCCATAACTTTTTGATTTATCTTGCTAACAGACAGACAGACAGACAAACAAACAAACCCATATGAAAACAAAACCTCCTTGACGGAAGTAATTAACACTATCAAGTACTACTATCATGCATCATTTAACCTAGTTAATATACTGTACTCAGACAGATAGTTTCACCGACATCACACTTTCGTCTTAGAGGATATAGAGATCATGATGAATTGAGCCTTGCTTTTGAGAGTAATATGGTTGAACAGATTAGACAGCCATCAGCTCTCTCCCAGAAAGTCTGTGGTGGGCTTTTATCCCAAAAAGATAATAAAGACAACAACTACATTTAGACAGATTGCAGTTTAACACTGCTTCTTATCTATTAGTGTGGAATCTCCATAAAACAATATTGATAAGCCATATTATTAACATAAAAATGAAGCTATGTTGGCTTTGGTTACTGTTATTTTATGCTGTTGTATAATACTATCATTTGCAGATAGATTATGATCACACCTATCTACTGTAATTTGTTGTCATTATGTGTTCAGTATCTGGGAGGGCAGTTGGCATGGAGACAAGTTCTTCCACGTGCAGTAGAGAGCGAGTTCTGGTCCGTTTCTGTTTTGCCACTGTGTCCTGCACTGGGAGGCCAGGGAGGGACAGGCGCAACACTGCATCACATCGAAGCGCACCACACCAAATCACACCACACCACAAAGCACCACACCAAAGCACACCGCACCACAAAGCACCATAACAGTAACACACCACACAAAAACACACCGCACCACAAAGCACCACATGGCACTACACCTCACCTCACCACACCACACCAAACCACACAGCACCACACCACACCACACCACACATCATACCACACTACACCTCACCTCACCACACCACACATCATACCACACATCATACCACACCACACCACACCACACCACACCACACCACACCACACCACACCAAACCACACAGCACCACACCACACAGCACCACACCACGCCACACCACACCACACATCATACCACACCACACCAAACCAAACCACACTACACAGCACCACACCACACTACACAGCACCACACCACACAGCACCACACCAAACCACACCACACCATATCATACCGTACCACACAGTAGCCTACCACACCACACCACACCACACCACACCACGCCAAACCACACCACACCACACATCATACCACACCACACCACACCATGCCACACCATATCATACCGTACCACACAGTAGCCTACCACACCACACCACATCACACAGCACCACACCACACCACACAGCACCACACCGCACCACACAGCTGACAGCAAAACCCTGACAGGTTGTTGGAGCTCTGTTTGAACAGGCTGCTTGAGGGATGGAATTAAATCATCTAAGGCAGGTTTTGATAAGCCGTCAGACAGCCCATGGAGCCTCAGAGCAGGTGTCAGTCATGACATGCTCTGGCCAGCTCTGCTGTCTCAGTCTCAGGCATCAATCAAAGAAAAAAGAGGAGAGGAGAAAGACACACAAACACACACACACACACACACACACACACACAGACACTTGCTTATAGACACGCAGAGGGTGAAACATTTGAACCATGTCATGTTTCACTCAGGAAAGATTAACTCTGACTTAAAGAAATTTGCTAGAAATAAGTGAAAGAAACAGAACTAAGAGGTGAAAGGTCATGTACTGATGGGGTTTTGATTAGGTCAGAACACACACTGTTTGGATGACACATATTTCAAAATATTGTTAGGTGTTACTATGTTTCTACATAAGAGTGACACAAGTCATAAATGTTTATGACAACGCTTCTGTCATTAAGTGTTGTTTGGTTTTTGTCATGTTATGTTATGGTTAGGGTTAGATTTAAGCTAAGGGTTAGGTTCAGGGCTAAGGTTAGGGTTCATGTGTCAAGACAGTGTCATGTTAAAAAGCTTGTATTAGCATGTTACTATGGCTGGATTATGCATGTAGAGAGAGAGACAGAGAGAGAGATTAAATTGGTGTCTATTATAAGACAATCCCCATGTTTGGAACATTCAGTCATTCACTATATAATCGCCAAACCTGCATAGTTTCCCTTGAGAACACCACCAGCAGCACCAGCAGCATAATAACCACACAGATACTGAGCGCCCTGGCTCAGGCAATCACGCTTTTTTGGAGGATCTCGGAAGCAAATCCAATAGTCTCCTGCAAGGCCGTTTTTTTTCCTTCTCTATTCTTTTAGGCAACCTTCGCTGAAGAACTGTATGAAAACTCTGCTGCGTTTTTTATTATTAGTCCCCCCGCAACCCCCCCCCCTTTCATATTTTGTCCTTTTGAGCACCACTATCTTTCAGTTGACAAATAAAGTGAAGTTGCCCACTGTGCTATCAAAGCATTCTGGATGACACTTCACCAAATGACATGTCTAGATTTGTGGTATACTGAGAATTAATCCATCTACACTGACAGTCATGAATAGCATTTTTGGTTGGGGATTGTGGTAATTTTCGTCTAAGAAATATATTTGTGTCACTTATGCATTTATTAAGTGACTCTGTCATATAATGAAGCATTTTTTTTCCACGTGTCGAGTGTGATCTGTGAAGTTCTACCAAGTGAGACTTGTGTAAGAGGGTCTGTAGTACTTTAGAGCTAATCCTGAGGAAATCTCATCCTCCTATTTAGATAGGACGCTCCTTGTCTTTCGTCAAAAACTGTAAACTTATAGGGAAATCACACCGTTTCTGCACAGAATGATGGCAATTTTTACACACAGGATGTGAACTTTTTTTTTATTTTGCCTCTGTGAGAATGTCGACACGGCGACGGCGGTTGTCCTGGCGAGATGGTGTCTGTGGGAGTGCTCCTGTTGGGCAGGTAATTGTGTGCAGCGCCTTGGAGACGAACGCGGTGATGAATGTGGTAATCCCGCCGCCGCCGCCGCCGACGCTGCTGTTGTGGTAGAGACCGGGGGAGGAAGGCCATGTCTGACCCACTTAAGGCCCTTCTGGAGGGTGATGTATGGAACACACTGGAGAACCAAGGAGTTGGAAACCAGGAGGAGTTTGTGAGTGCTTTTGTCTGTGTGTGTGTGTGTGTGTGTGTGTGTGTGTGTGTGTGTGTGTGTGTGTGTGTGTGTGTGTGTGTGTGTGTGTGTGTGTGTGTGTGTGTATGAGTGTGTATGAGTGTGTGTGTGTGTGTGTGTGTGTGTGTGTGTGTGTGTGTGTGAGTGTGTGAGAGAGAGTATTCAGCCTTTTTTTTGTCTTCGCATGTCTACTTTTTTTTTAATGTTTCCACTGTAAAGGGCAAGTGATCGTTGCTATGCATTGTTGCTGTGGATACCTGATTGCGTTGTTCATTTGTGTGGTTCTCTGCGTGTAGGTACCGGTATGTGTGTTTATTCCGGGGTGGAATATCAATGCCTCTTTAAGAACTTTAGGGACTTTCCTCGGGCCCTTTAATCAGGCCTGGTTCATTTAGAGACACTAATTAACATGCACAGCCCAGCGGTCTCACGCTCACCGGCTCTATTCTGTGTCTCTAAGAAAGCACTTCAGGGAAAATGGATAGCTAACCTAAACTTTTAGAGAAATGCCATGGGGCTCTTGAATTATAGTATGGTGGTGCGACTTTTAACTTCAGGCTTTGCTTTTTGAGTGGAGAAGCAGACTAAAGTTCTTATAAGAGCAGGTGCAGTCTCTGGGTTCTGTTATTTATATTTTCTCGTGGTATTTAAAGCTCTGAGTACACCGTTTTTGACTTACTTTTGACCATTTTTTTTTTTTTAACATAAACTGACAGAAAATTACCTTTTTTTTATATGTAAAAATGTGATTGTGTTTGCTATTTTTTTGCTATTCTCCAGTGTACATCTGGAAAAATGTTGACGTACAGTAGTGTCATAGGTGTGTCCAGACCATAACTACTGTGTCAGTGGCGTAACAAGGCAGGTGCGGGCCCTGGTGCGAGATATCTATTCGGGCCCTTGCGCGTGGATAGGTATGTGGAGTAGCCCAGAAAGAATTAACTCTGATACATGCAATACACATTAAGGGTGACTATGCAAAGGACCTGAGGCACCGAAGTAGTTTAGTAGTTGCAGATACAATTTAAAATAAAAATCACACGACTACATGATCCATTCTGAAAACATAAAAAAATACTTTATTAATAGTATGCAGGCCAGTGTAATCTAATATTAGCCTACTGCATTAACATCAACTCGCATGGAATTATGGGAACACCCATATGCGCTGAAACTTTTTCAACCCTCTGCTGAAACTGTAAGCGTAGATTGCTTGCTTATAAACTCGCACTGCGCAGTAACGAAACTTAATTTAGCCTAACTTATTTAACCGTGCAGAAACCAAATAAAATCATTAATATGCATACAATCCCCAATATGCACGAATAAGGCCGTGAGACCTTTGGTTGTGCAAAATCGTCAACGATGTTCCCAATATTTAATGCTCTGGCTCTCGTATTTTCAATGGACAGGATAGCTAACCCACTGAGCCTCTAGTTCCCCATGCTGATCCTCAGGTACAGTAAGTCTTAATAAGTTTGAGTTTGGAAAAAGATCGCTCAGCTGTTGTCACAGTCACAGTCACACGCAATGTCAGAAACATGAGAGCAATTAGCTACACACTTCCCAGAATGTGGATGTTACACTGTCGTAAATAATCTACCACCAGCATCTTGGCAGGTTGAAAAATAGATGTTAGTAGTAGTTTGGCCACCCTTCCCCTTGCTCTTTACGCTCCTGCCGCTTCTTGCAGCCGCTCGATGACTGAACGATGACTGAAATGTGCAGCCGCACTATCCATTAAAAAAAAAACGCAACAAATCGCTAAGCCTACTGTAGCTACCCAGATATCCTTGACCTTGCTGTATCTCAGTAGAAAGAAAGATAAGCTGGCGAAACAGTATGACGACAAGGAAAGATGGTAAATTTGATTTAGCCGTTTCTATTTGATAGTTTGATTCTTAATGGTGAAGTTCTAAAAGAAAAACAAAAGGCAGGGTTAGCGACGGGCCCTGGGAGGTCACGGGCCCTGGTGCGACTGCACCGGCTGCACCTACTATAGTTACGCCACTGTACTGTGTCTTGAAATAATGTTGCTGTAACGCATGGTTCTCAGGAGAGAGGAAAACAGAAGAGGATGGGAGAAAAAAAAAACAGCCCACCATATGTCTCATATGCTCGTACAGCTCAAGTGACCTACCTACCTCCCCAGCACCACAACCCCTCCCCTCTCTCCCGTCCTCTCCTTTCAAACGTGCTGCTCTTAGGCCCCCATTAAAAGAGAAAAAAAAAAGAATAATAATATAAAAAAAGGACAACGGCGCCGTGGGTTTTGGATCTATTTCTGTGCCCTCCCACTCCGGTGACCGCTGAATCTATATTTCACTTGTGTTAAATCTTAAAGTGTCCACAGGGTCTCTGCCAGGGGTCACCCACATAACGTCCCCTAAGTCCCCCTCCCTGGGACCCGCTGTCCCTGTTCCTCACACACACACACACACACACACACACACACGCTGCCAGCGCCGCAAGCTCTGTCCCCTCTGTGTGTGTGTCCAGGCCTGGTCGCCTGCTCGTGCCCAGTGATGCATGGCGCCTTGGCGGCCTTAAAATAATTGCAGGTTACGTTCTGGAATGTGACAAATTGCCTCCTCCGCCAAAAGCCCCCACGCCAGCCCCACGCCTGTGTACCGGGGCAGGACGCGGTGTCGTGGAGCGCGAGGGGTGAGTGGAGGTGACCTTGCTCGTTGACCTTCTCTATTCCTGGTAATAGATGAGGGTCAAAGGTCGAGCCGGGGAAGAGGGGAGTGTGGTCTGCCG
>NC_084997.1:26798360-26805860 GCF_963854185.1 Sardina pilchardus
GGAGACACCAGCTGACGCTAACTTTTATTACCCAATTCTCATCCGTACCCCAGCCTGTGTTGATGCGCAAGGCAGTTTTCACCTTTTCACTTTTCACTTCTATCTTTTTTTGGATGAAATAAACACATCCTCAGTAGATGAATGTTAAAAAAAAAAAGTGCCACTCTAGTTTTTGGAGGGACCTTAGGTTGGCGCTGTGTCGTTTGTCTGAGGAAAAGCTATCAGTGGGATGATGCGCCTCTGGGGAGCGAGTTGCCAGGGAAACAGTGTGGCTTTTAATCACAAGGGACCCAGTTCCCTGATGGGTCCCTCTGTGCCAAGGACTCGCTTCAGACCTGCACACAGAATATATGGAAATCACACACACACAAAAAAAATATTGTCTATTTGCATATTTTGCTAATGCAAAGAAATATCGCACCCGCACCATTCAGCTCACCATTCAACTGGGTCAAAGGATGCTAAAATCAACACTCGAAGCAGTTTCAAAGCAACCACTTTGTTACCTTCTCCGGTATTTTGTCAGGGCACACTTTTTTTTTTTTTAGACTTCACTCCAATTTTCTTATTTATTTATTTGTTTGTCTTGTGGCTGCTGTCCTGCTGTACAGCATCAGTGTCTGAGATGGATTCCCATGGGTGAGGTTGTTTTCCTCATGTGATATTTACAGGGCTAACCCATTTAGTGACCCTTTTAATTTGCCACTGATTCCTCCCTGTAGTTGGTCTCTGTTTGCTTTGCACACACAGACACACACACACACACACACACACACGCACACACACGCGCACGCACGCACGCACGCACGCACGCACGCACGCACGCACGCACGCACGCACACACACACACACACACACACACACACACACACACACACACACACACACACACACACACACACACATTAAACAAACACACAACCCTTGGCTTTGCAGAAGGCACTTCTCTGAACCCTTTCAATGTCATCATTACATACTGTACATAGTAGTGTTGAAGGTATGTCCATATCCAATGAAAGTGTCTGTCTAAATCCCCTCCAAGTCGTTAAACACACAGCATATCCATTTACAGTGGCTGTGCCATGTCTGTCATTTAATGCTTAGTAGTAGTGTAGGGGCATACATCTCCAGTGCCGATGCGTGGCTACAAAGCCTCTCAAAGTTGTTCAACACACAGAATTGGTGTAGTAGGTTTCCAATGTCTTCTACTCATCCCCTGCATGACCCACTTGCATAATTAAAGGATTTGTGGTCCCATTGTAGTGATTTCTTTTCTTCTCAAAGGCCATCCTTCAGGAGATGGCGAGTGGCAGAGAGAGAGAGAGAGAGAGAGAGAGAGAGAGAGAGCAGGGGGTGGGGGGGGGGGGGAGTATCTTAAGTCTTGTGCAGGCAGAATTACGACTGTCAATTTGATGTAGAAGACACTGCAGGGCTTCTGAGCCTCTCTCTCTTGCTTTCACTCTCTCTCTCTCTCTCTCACAGAGGGAAGATCATTTGTTCCCAATCAATCAGGCTATCAAGACCAGACAGAATGTAGACTACATGTGTGTGACTTGTGGGTGCTTTACGAGGGGGAGAGAGAAAGAGAGAGTCGGTGTGTGTGTGTGTGTGTGTGTGTGTGGTGTGGATGTGTGTGTGGGTGAGAGAGAGAGAGAGAGACTTGTAGCCAAAGGAGACTTGGAGTCAAAGAGGAAGAAAGAACAGGAGAGACAGGGAGAAGATAGAGAGGAAGACAGGGACGAAATCTACGACAGAAAGAGAAAGTAAATAAGAGAGATTGAATGAAGGAAGAAAGAGAGAAGAGAAAAGAGAAGGCCGGGGGAAGATAATTAGAAGAAGGAGAGCACAACAGGAAGAAAAAAAGAAAGGAAGAAAGACGAAGGGTTAGACGGAGAAGAAGAGCTACACATAGAAGGAGAGAGAGAGAGAGAGCGTGCCGTGCTGGGAGCACAGGTAGGTGTCTGTAGGAGTCGGTGTAAAGCAGAGTAGAGATGGCTAACCTGTGGCTCCCTTCATCGTCAGCTCTCAGAGCTGGCCCGGCGCTGGCCCGGCGCTGGCTGCACTCATTTAGCGCCACCAGCACATGCAGTGTGGAGAGAGAGAGAGGCGGACAGAGAACCAGCACATGCAGTGTGGAGAGACAGAGAGGCGGACAGAGAACCAGCACATGCAGTGTAGAGAGACAGAGAGGCGGACAGAGAACCAGCACATGCAGTGTAGAGAGACAGAGAGGCGGACAGAGAACCAGCACATGCAGTGTGGAGAGACAGAGAGGCGGACAGAGAACCAGCACATGCAGTGTGGAGAGAGAGAGGCGGACAGAGAACCAGCACATGCAGTGTGGAGAGAGAGAGGCGGACAGAGAACCAGCACGGTGTAGGAGAGAGAGAGGCGGACAGAGAACCAGCACGGTGTAGGAGAGAGACTGACACAGAGAACCAGCACGGTGTAGGAGAGAGAGAGACACAGAGAACCAGCACGGTGTAGGAGAGAGAGAGACTGACACAGAGAACCAGCACATGCAGTGTGGAGAGAGAGAGGCGGACAGAGAACCAGCACGGAGTAGGAGAGAGAGAGGCGGACAGAGAACCAGCACGGTGTAGGAGAGAGAGAGACTGACACAGAGAACCAGCACGATGTAGGAGAGAGAGAGACTGACACAGAGAACCAGCACGATGTAGGAGAGAGAGAGAGAGGCTGACAGAGAACCAGCACGGTGTAGGAGAGAGAGAGGCTGACACAGAGAACCAGCACGGTGTAGGAGAGAGAGAGAGAGACTGACACAGAGAACCAGCACGGTGTAGGAGAGAGAGAGACTGACAAACTGACACAGAGACAGCAACAGGGACAAGACAAGAGCACACTTTCCCCTCAGAGCACAAGCCATTTCTCAGAACAAGTCATTTCTCATGGGTCACCTCAGGTTTAAAAACACTGTGAAAATGGCAGTAGACTTGATAATTATGCATTTAAAGTACACATTAAAGGTCATTTCTGTTAGCGTATATGTTGTCATTGGCATATGGTTCGCTCCTGGAATCGGTTTATCTTTGTAGAGTCCATTTTCCCTCCGTTCCTGTGATGTCTGTCTGGTTCTCTTTGAGAGGAATCTATGAGTTCACACAGTAGGCACTATTGAGACTAGCTTCTGTTCGGGCTTTGAAGAATATGCATAAGTCCAGGCAATTCATACCGCTCTGACCTGACGTGACTGGGAGTCTATACCGTGACCTAAAAAAATCATCAGGCTCTCAATAAACACTCTCTGTGACATTTACGGTGAGGATAAACACTCTCTGTCACAGGACACTATACTCTGCTGAGGGATAGTCTAGTGCACTTAAAGACAACACATAGCCCTTCTCTTGCTGTCATTCTCTCTCTCTCTCTCTCTCTCTCTCTATCCTTTTATCTCTCCTTCACTCACTCTATCTTTGTATCTCTTTCTCTCTCCCACCCACTGTTTCTCTCTCTCTCTCTCACTCAATCTATCTTGCTATCTCTCTCTTTCTCTCTCCCACCCACTGTTTCTCTCTCCCTCTCTCCCTCTCTCTCTCTCTCTCTCTCTCTCTCTGCTCTACTGCTGCTCTGTGTCGCACGGCCGATCTCTCCCTCTCTGAGACGCTGGTCTTGGAAAAGATAATATTGAGATCCTGTCTGGATATATTCACCTTCTCAGTGGGAAGCCTTTAATCTGTGCTCAAAGGCAAGAGCAGTGGAGGGCCTCTTCATGGGTAGCTGCCTCCAAAGTTGCCTGTTTTATATATATATATATATATATATATATATATTACTATTTTTTTAAATCCATACATTTTTATGAGCAGCGGGGGCTTGTTCCAACACACGTAGCACTTTCAGACGGTGCTTCAGAGTTTTAGCATCGAATTCTGAAACTTTTTTTTGCCTCTTCACGTTCTCTATCCAGCCCTCCTGACATTGCGATATGCCCAGCACAGGCAGGGCCCAGGGACCCTCTCACTCTTCATACCACTGTTTCTTTCATCAGACTCCACTGCACGAAAGATATAGGGGGAATAATACTACAGTCTACTGAAATGCACTGTTTTGCATGAAGCTAAACACCACATGACTGTGGAGCAGACATGAAATGTATGAGATTTGAACCTATGGTATGGAACCCAATATGAGACCATTTGGTAATGTTACCTTTGGTTTGAGTGCTGAATAAATGTAAAAGTTGAAAGAAGTAATGTGATCATCAGAATTTGAAGAACTGTACATCATAAAGAACATGAGGAAACCAATATGGTATTCTGTGTGTTATCGCATAAAGGGGAAATTAACCCAAAAACAACACCATGCTCCAACACTATATTTCATATATTCAAAGATAGTTGATTGTGCTGCCATCAAATGTACTAACTCCATATAAAAAAAAGAAAATAATTTAACTGCTACAGTAACGGGGATTTGTTACAATGATACTATATTGCCTCCGTGAATGAACCCAGACAGACCTGTAAGCAAATTAGAAAGATGAAAAATGAAGAAATGCATTCCCATAGATGTGCCACCTCCTGCAGTAAG
The DNA here is from genome assembly GCF_963854185.1 of Sardina pilchardus. Taxonomy (NCBI): domain Eukaryota; kingdom Metazoa; phylum Chordata; class Actinopteri; order Clupeiformes; family Clupeidae; genus Sardina; species Sardina pilchardus. Next base: position 26,802,912 of record NC_084997.1, read on the forward strand.
CTCAGGGCTGTAGAACATTTGCCATGTTTAAGTATAAACTGCAATTTATATTGAGGAATATTTTGTTATTGTCTACTGAATTATACAAAGCATGTTTTTTTTTCAGTTTAGAAAAAAAAAAAAAGCCCAAACCCGCCAATGGCTGGAGTTGCACTTTATTGAAGACTGAACCTCACTAACCACCAGCAAGCACCTTACATGTCCTTGCTCACAGCAAATGCCATTGTATCTATTTAATGTTCTTGGATTTCACAAATAGATTCACTCTCTTCCTCTCACTCTCTCTCTCTCTCTCTCGCGTACTCTCTCTCTTTCACAAATGTAGGGTACCTGGCATGCGGTAGTTTCTAAGCTAATTAGCATTGGATTGGAGCTGGGTAACACGCTGTTTTCACAATTAATATCAACAGTGCATATCAATGAGCCTGTAAAATCAATACGTCTCCTGAAGACAAACACATTTGAATAATGTGATTTAGTTTATCCAAACTCATTAATCAGAAAGAAGAGGTTTCTGATGTTTTGGTTGTATGGTCTCTCTAAAGAATATCAAACAGGGCAATGTGTGTGTCTGTGTGTGTGTGTGTGTGTGTGTGTGTGTGTGTGTCTGTGTGTGTGTGCGTGGGATTGTGTATGTGTGTGTATGAATGAGCATGTGCTTCTCTCTCTGATTGTGTGTGTGTGTGTGTGTGTGTGTGTGTGTGTGTCATTTTCCATTCCCACCGTACGCCGCACGCGCCCAAGCTTTGCCCTCCTCCCGTAGACATCTCTATTCTCAGTCTCCTTGGTTCATTTCATTTGGTTGGCGTGGCGCCGTGCCAAGCGTGGCATCCTTGGCACAGCAGTCCTGAGGTCTCCTGCATGTGCCGCTGCAAAGTGAAGTGGACAGAAATCTGCTGACAGCGCGTACCCGCCTGGCACAGGAAGAGAGGCGGCGGCCGATTTTAATTGTATGTTCTGGCCTTTTGGGTCATTTAAAAAAAAAAGTCAACGCATGCCCAGGGATTTTATCGAGCCGCGTCCAGCTGTGCTTTTGAAACGCATTTGAGTCTTTGTGTGAAAGAGATGTTCATTCAATTCAGCAATTATTCGTCTGCTGCGGAGTTGATTTGGACACCAGTGAATCAAGCTGATCTGATACATATATTTCATCTTTTGAAAACATTGTCAGTATGACACTGAATATATTTGCCTTTTTCATGCCTTTTTCCATTTTTCTATGGAAAACATAGACGACAGGGGTCTCAAGTCTCACGACTTGACTGTGACGGCACAGGCGATTGACTCACACTGCCTCACGCACGACACATGTGACTTTTCTCACATTGCCTTTTTTATCCGGGCTTCCTCTGATGTATAGACTATGACTAGATCTATTCAAAAATAAGCTGAGCTACCTACAGTATGTGTAAGTCTACAATTATGTGTTTAAACATCTATCTATTAATGCAAGGAATGTCTGTCTGTGTGTCACTCTGTCTGTCTGTCTGTCTGTGTGTTACACGCATAACTATGGAACCACTCATCCGACTGACCTAAAGTTTGACTCATGTCTTGCTAATAGCATGCGTGAGTGCAGTGCAAAGTTTAGTCGTTTTCGGACAACAAATGACAAAGATATCATTAAATTAAGCAAAATACTATTCTACCACAATACCACAATTCCACCGCTCTCCACACTCTAGCCACACCCCTTCTCACTCTCAATTACTCTGGCATAGAAACAAAAAAGGCCATTTCGCTGACAAACTCACGTGTTTCACGGAAATTACGATGTCTCACGTAAACAACGGACCGTTTCAAGACCGTTTGGATAAACATGCTGAGTCCGACACACATGCACCCATGTTGGTAAGCAGGCTGTTAAAGTAATGTTGCATAGGCTACTCATCAACAGTGGTTCTGTTGCCTGATCAGGTTGCTGATCTTGAAACAATATGCCGACACACACGTCGGTAGCATTCTGAATTTGCATTTAAAACAGCCACTCTTGACTCTATCTGGACATCGGCTATGGGCATAACATTCATTCAAACATCACTTCCGGTGATGTTTGTGTGCATATGTATGTATGTGTGTATGTGTTTATGTACATGTGTTAGCATGTATGTACAGTATGTGTGTGTTTATGCACTCACCAATACACCTGTATATATGAGGACGCAAAACCGCTTCCTGCCACACTAGTGAACGAAGCGAGTCACATCAAGGCAGTCACCCGATTCAGAGGCTCATATTTATGGACAGCAACACCTCACTGCAAACCCTACCATGAAGATACCGTTAAATGTGTTGACGTATCACTCTCTTTGAACAACTTTTCCTCCCTATTACTGGGTGGCTAATCCTGTATTCCTAGATTTATGCATAATCTAAAGCCCTCTATCAATCTGGGGCCCCCTCCAGCAGCTCCTGACTTTTGAAGTTTTCTTCACTGAAGAGGAGAGCCGAACCAGCCTTCGAGGCTTTTCCTCAATCTTCCATTGCCAGGCTGAATTTTACCATGTGGGCAGAGGCCATACTTCAGCAGGAGCTGGAGTGGCTTGCAAAACTCTGTCAAAAAGTTTGTGTGTTGGAGCAAAGGCATTTTATATACCTTTGTTGGAGGAGCAAAGTAATTTTATATATCTTATGTAACATCTAGTTTTCCTAAGGCTATTGACTGAATTGACATGGTTGTTTATTATTATCATTCTGCTTAATGTTGTATTACCAACTTTTACATTATTTACTGTCAAAACTAACTGTTGTGTTGTTATGTTTATGTCCCTTTGGACAAAAATGTCTGCTACAGTAAATACCAGAATCATAACCTTAATCATATCCGTTTTGCTTCAGTGATACAAATCACACGTAAACTTATTTTTTTTGTGACACTTAAGTTTCTTCTGTAAAGTCAATACCTACATCGAAAAGGCAACTGTTATGCTTCTTGGGCTTTGGGAAACG
>NC_084997.1:26815860-26820860 GCF_963854185.1 Sardina pilchardus
TTTTGTAGGGGCTACGGGAGCTGTCTTAACATTGTGGGGGCTCTTTGCGGGAGCGTAGTTTTTTGTTGTCGACTTGGTCGAATAACAAAAACTGCGGTTATTGTTGTAGTGGTGTTGAGTTTGTGGACGGTGGTTTGCGTTTGTGTTTGTTGTCAGTAGCAGAGTTATCTGAGTGCGCCTAGCTTGCTGTAGGCTAATTGTTTACGCGGTTGAGATTTGTTTGTCGGCTGGTTTGTGCTCGCGTTGTGTCGAGTAACAGCTGGGTGTTTTGGTCACAACCGGCTGGTGTTAGCGACCATTTCTATTGAGTAGCTAGCTAGTCGTTAAGTGGTTTTGTAGCCGTTTTACTGGCGTATTTATGATAACATTGATGTGTACGCCTGTGGACATGAATAGTATTGTGAACAGTTAGCATTGGGCTGTGTTTATGCCGGTGTACCAAGCGGTGTGTCGCTTGTGGTGCAGTGGTTTAGTGTGTGAGCGCGAGAGCATTTGGTTTGTGTCTGAACTGATGGCTGCGCTCTACACCTGTTAGTAGCAGTCTTGGGTAGTAAGACGGGCTATTTGTATTACAGCTATTGTTACTGTTTGTGTATATTCTCTGCGTTTCAGTATATTCTCGTGTAAAATGCCTGATTTTGATGTAGAAGAGTTCGTGGCTGAAGACGTCACTCGGGCACGTCTAGTTCGGCTCAGAAAGCCAAATCTTCTCAAGTTGGCAGACTTTTGGGAAATAGAGGTTCCTGATAATGCCAAGAAAATTGCGCTAGTTAATTTGTTGTTGCCAAGTCTTGGCGTAGCTGATTTAGAGGCCGAAACGGCAAAACGAGAACAAGTGAAGGAACGTGATTTAGTAAGAAAAGCAAAAGAAATGGAAATGCTCAAGCATGATAAAGAGGCAGCAATGGAGTTAGCGAGAATTGAGTTGGAAAAAGAGAAACTAAAACAGCAAGACAATCAACGGCAGCGGAATCATGAAGGGAGGTTTCAGATAAATAAATGCTTTGCGTTAATGCCGAAGTTCTGCAATGAGCAGGCAGATGTGTTTTTTGATGCTTTTGAGCGTGTAGCCACCGAAAGAGATTGGCCTAAAGAAGAGTGGGTCGCGTTAGTTAGACGGGAATTTACGGGCAAGGCCCAAGAGGCTTATATTGCACTTGGTGCGGTAGATGCAACAGAGTATGATATTGTGAAAAAGGCTGTCTTGAGAGCTTTTGAGCTGGTGCCAGAAGCCTATAGACAGCAGTTCCGCACAGATAAGTCGAAACCTAGGCAAACTTATAGCGACCTGGCCCGTCAGCAAGAGTTACTCTTTGACAAATGGCTCCGTGCCAGTGAAGTATACACTTTTGAAGAGTTAAGACAACTAATGATGTTAGAGCAGTTTAAAGCTAGTGTTCCACGCCATCTCGAAGTGCACCTTAATGATCAACTGGTGCGAACTGTAGCCAAGGCGGCGGAACTGGCGGATAATTATGTATTGGTGCACAGAGGAGGGTGGCAAGAAAAGTCACGCTCCAATCCTCCCAGTCAGGTTGAGGAGAAACCAGGGCTAAATAAGTGCGCCACTGATGTTGGTCCCTTCAGAGGCCAGCCTAGGGCTGGACAGGTACGAAGGTATCAGCGTTTAGAGGACATTAAGTGCCATTTTTGCCATAAGTTTGGCCACATAAAGTCACGGTGCCCTGATTTGCAGAGGAGGGGGTGGTCTGAAAACAGGGACCCCAAAACAGTTGGTTTGGTCCTACCTGTTGAGAAGCAGAGTTTATTGGATGTTGCTGACAGGGAGACCGTGTCTGCTAAAATGGATCCTCTCTTTAAAGGTTTTGTCTCTGAAGGTTTTGTGTCTGTGGCTGAGGGGGAGCCAGAGATGCCTGTAAGCGTATTGAGGGACACTGGGGCAGCCCAATCGCTTCTGCTCACTGGGGTGCTAGATCTGCCAGAGAGTACTTCCCTTGAGACTTCTGTGTTAGTAGAAGGTGTAGGTGGGAAATATGGAGCGGTGCCGCTTCACAAAGTGTTTCTGAAGTCTAATTTGGTCACTGGCCTGGTCACGGTTGGGGTGATGCCTGCGTTGCCTGTTAAGGGGATTAGTCTCTTATTGGGGAATGATATTGCGGGGAGTCGAGTGGCTCCAGTAGTCTGTTCTGAGCCCTGTGATAGTCCTGAGCTTGAAGCACTTGAGGCTCAGTTCCCTAACATTTTCCCTGCCTGTGCAGTGACCCGTTCTATGTTGAGCAAAACAAACAAGTCAGCTGATGTTGAGGAAACTCCTTTGACGTCTGCTGGGGACGTGCCATTGAGCTGTGAGTTTAGCCCTGCTGCTCTTATAGATGCCCAGCAGAAAGATGGTGAGCTGTTGAGTCTCAGAGAGACTGCTGCAGACTTTGAGGAGAGTAGGAGAATGGCAGAGGGATATTTCCTTCAAAATGGGGTGCTTATGCGGAAGTGGAGGCCACCTGAGCGACCTGCCACTGAAGACTGGGCTGTGGTCGAGCAAGTAGTGCTCCCCCCTTGTTTTCGTGGTGAAGTGTTGCGTCTGGCTCATGAGGCTGTCATGTCTGGACACCTAGGAGTCCGTAAGACTCATGCAAAGGTCTTGAAACATTTTTATTGGCCAGGATTACATAAAGATGTGGTGAAGTTTGTTCGTTCCTGTCACACCTGTCAGGTGGCTGGTAAGCCAGGTCAGAGAATTCCTGTTGCTCCTCTCCACCCTCCACCTATTGTAGCGGAACCGTTTTCACGTGTACAGATTGATTGTGTGGGTCCATTGCCTAAGACTAAGAGGGGGAATGAGTATCTCCTCACCATCATGGACATGACCACACGGTTTCCAGAGGCGGTGCCTTTGCGTAATATTAAAACACGTCCAGTTGTGAATGCGTTGCTGCAGTTCTTTTCACGTTTTGGTTTACCGAGTGAGGTTCAGTCAGATCGTGGCACAAATTTTACCTCGGGTGTTTTTCAGCAAGCCATGGTGGAGCTGGGGATAGCCCAGATTGTGTCCTCAGCCTACCATCCTCAGTCACAGGGGGCTATCGAACGCTGTCATCAGACCCTGAAGTCGATGATGCGGGCGTATTGTGTCCAGTTCCCAGGTGACTGGGATGATGCCATAGGTTTTCTTCTCTTTGCTTTGCGCGACTCTGTCAATGACTCCACAGGATTTACTCCTTTTGAATTAGTTTACGGCCATGAAGTTCGTGGTCCGTTGAAGTTGGTAAAAGAACAGTTTTTACACTCATGTGAACAGGGTAGTTTGCTGCAATATGTGTCGTGTTTTAAAGAACGCCTGGCTGCAGCCTGTGATGTGGCACGGACAAACTTGGAAGAGTCTCGTGATCGCATGAAAAAATATCACGATCGAAAGGCCGTGGTGCGGTCTTTTGCAGTAGGAGATCAGGTTCTGGTCCTCAAGCCCATGAGGGGAGGGTCTTTGAGTGCGGCATTTGTGGGTCCTTATAGTGTCCTTAAGAAAGTCAGTGACCGTAACTATGTGATTAGTACTCCGGACGGCCGTCGGAAGACCAGGCTTTGTCACATCAATCTCTTGAAGCCATATTGTGGCCGTTCGGTCCCAGTGCTATTTGCTTGTGCGTCACCTGAACCTGACGGTGAGGGGGACATGCCAGCTGTGGAGCCGGTGTCCGCACATCTGTGTAATGTGGAAGCCCTTGCAAGGCTTGAGGAGAATCTTGTCTATTTGTCTCCTGAGGAAAGAAAGGATGTATGCGAGCTGTTCAATGATTTTTCTCAGGTTTTTAGAGATCGTCCAGGTCTCACTAACTTGGTGTCTCATGATGTTGATGTTGGCGGTGCAGACCCTATAAAGCAACACCCCTATAGGCTGTCTCCTGTTAAGCTATCCAGTGTGAGGGAAGAATTGGCATACATGCAAGGTATTGGTGCTGTGGAACCAGGGCAAAGTGACTGGAGTTCCCCAGTTGTGCTGGTTCCAAAGCCTGATCAGTCCTTGAGGTTGTGTATCGATTATCGCAAAGTCAACCAAGTCACACGGACAGATGCGTTTCCTATTCCGCGCTTGGAAGATTGCATTGATCGTATAGGCCAAGCCAAGTTCGTTTCCAAACTGGATTTGCTGAAAGGGTATTGGCAAGTGCCATTGTCTGCCCGGGCTCGTGACATCTCAGCTTTTGCAACCCCAGAGGGTTTGTATGTGTGTAATGTCCTCCCTTTTGGAATGAAAAACGCTCCAGCCTCGTTCCAAAGGTTGATGGGTAGAGTAACATCTGGCCTTAGTAACGTTGTGGTGTACATTGATGATGTGGTGGTACATAGTGAGACATGGCTTGACCATTTAGAACATCTGCATCAGCTCCTGCTACGCTTGAAGGAGGCCGGGTTAGTAGCTAACCTCTCAAAGTGTGAGATTGGGAAAGGGCAAGTTACGTACCTTGGTCACGTAGTGGGAAGGGGGAAAGTGTTGCCTAGGGAGGCTAAAGTCAAGGCCATCCTGGATCTGCCTGTTCCGACGTCCCGGCGTGAGATCATGCAGGTTTTGGGGATGTGTGGGTTTTATCGTCGTTTTGTACCCAATTTTGCCACTGTTGCAGAACCGTTGACAAACCTTCTCAGAAAGGGGGTGAAGTTTCTGTGGTCCGGTGTGGCTGAGAGAGCATTTAACCAGATCAAGGCCATCCTGGCTTGTGAACCTGTATTAGCCGCGCCAGATTTCGGGGCACCGTTTAAGCTGGCAGTGGATGCCTGTGATGTTGGCATCGGGGCGGTGCTGCTGCAAGCCGATGCAGCTGGGTTAGACAAGCCTGTAGCATACTTTTCCAGAAAGCTGAATAAACATCAGAAAGCATATTCGACTATCGAGAAGGAGGCGCTGGCGTTAGTGTTAGCCGTCCAGCATTTTGAAATATACTTGTCTAGTTCCAGTGGGGATGTGGTGATCTACACAGACCATAACCCACTTACCTTTCTGGCCAAATTCAAAACTGCCAACCAAAGAGTGTTCCGTTGGAGTCTGG
>NC_084997.1:26828360-26837886 GCF_963854185.1 Sardina pilchardus
CTGAATGCGAGGAGTGAAGAAGGGCTGGTCCGCTTCGCACAGACAATTCTCCCGTGACATCCTCCGAGAACGGCACTCGACTGGAGGCCGAAGCGGGACCTCAGTCAGCGAAGTGCAGTGATCTCCCCCCTCCCTCGCTCCTCAATCGGCAACGATGTCCGAATTTATCCTTGTCTTTCTCGTCGTTCTGGGATTCGGGGATATATATTCACACGCTCAAGCGCCCGGGGTCGGAGCACCAGAGACAGGTAAGGCAAGATACACGGCGAGCGGATACTGACACCGCGTAACGTAGCTCAACGATGAAACTTGCAGATGCTGTTGTGCTATACTTTTGCCTCATTGTGTGATTTGTCCTTGTCATGCTTTGATTGCCGTGAATCTCCAGTGAAGCATCACTCTATTGAGGTATTTTTAAATACATCTTCGTAGACAAGTCCTTGGATATATATGAGTATGACAGAGGTGGTCCGTGGTCCGTGTTCTGGTGCTTTCCAGAGCTGTTAATTGACACGCATGGAGTGTTTCAGCGCCGTGGCGCGGAAGCCTGTCGTTTGTGGAGTCACATAAGCGAGTGAAACAAGAAGCTGAACTTATTGGTAGCCTGACTGTGTAATGCGGATACGGTTATTTTTTGCATGCAGCAGGTAGACAGCTCCGAAACCGATGCGGTCTGTTAGTAGCCTACCTAGTGAATGCACACAAACGGGCATGCAAAAGACTCGGGCACTCGGAATGAAATACAATTTGGTGCAGAATTGGATCAAATGGTCTTATTTTCAGCAGTATAGCAAAGAACGATGTTATGGTTACTATAATATCTCACGAAAACTCCAGAAGGGCTACAATTCCCACGATTTATGACAGATGGCACGGGTTTTGTGGTAGGTTGATATTTTATCACACAGAGCGCGATTCAGCTTCTCTTTATTTCCAACTATCAATGCCACCCACGGAGGATGGTGCTCTCCAAAAATGCTCATGAAAACTGCTTGCAGTCAAAGCGGGCGTTTTTGCTCTGAATAGTGAAATCTCCAACAACACAAGTGTTCTCAAGACGCTTCTGCAGCTAGTGAGGCAGTCATTGTCGGAGGAAAAAAAAGGTCCTGGTTGAGTTATTGTAACGGTAGGATGGCATTCACAGCCAAGCGAAGAGCAGCGCTGCCGCTGCCTATAGATTTTGAATGCTTTATGGGAGATACGGATGAATGCATCGAAGTTAAATCCTGACGCACTCCCGCACCGCACACATCTGCTTGAGCATAACCCCTCTCTCTCCCTCTCTCCGTCTCTCTATCTGTAACTCTCTCTCTCCCTGTCAGATGCGAGAGCGTCCTGAAAGGGAAGAGTATCCGTTATATTACCTCCCTTTGTGCTGCTTTCCTAAAGAGAGATGCATTAATCTGTAGTCTAGGATTCGTGGGGGACATGCATGCATCATTATTGCAGGAGGGTTGTCATGTCTCCTTCAATCAAACGACTTTTCCTCAATATAAGCTTTTAAGACAATTAATCAAGATTGCAAAAATCATAGCTATTTTCTCTGAGTTTTGGTGATTGGTGACTTCCCGTGTGGGTATCCCAGCTGCTTAATTGAGGTTGTACCATGCATTTATAAGAGGGGTATGCTATTAGAGTGGCTGAACTTAACAACTCTCTCTCTCTCTCTCTCTCTCTCTCTCTCTCTCTCTCTGTCTCTCTCTCTCTCGCACACACACACACACACACACACACACACACACACACACACACACACACACACACACACACACACACACACACACACACACACACACACACACACACACACACACACACACACACACACACACACACACACACACACACACACACACACATACACACACACACACACACACACACACACACACAGAGAGAGAGAGACACACACACAAACGCAGAGACGCACACATGCACACACACACACACACACACACACACACACTCATGCACACCCAGACACAGGCAAGCACACATAAAACTAACAATTAGCACTAGTAGTTAACACACAAGCACTCACATAACCCCCACCCCCACAAATATCCCTCCTTTTTCAGAGCGTTTGGATTCCTGACAGGGACACACTCTTAGAAATGCATACACTACACATGTGACCAACGGCTGATACACAAAAGCCCATTTCTCTTATCAGAACTGCATTGTCCTGAGACAAGAGCCACCTCTCTCTACCTCCTTCCCTCTATCTCCCTATCCCCACTCTCTCTCTCCCTACCCCCCTCAGTCTCACTCTTTCTCTCCCTCTCCCTATCTCCCACCGCCCCCTCACTCTCTCTCCTTCCCTCCTTCCATCTTCCTATCCCCCCTTCTCTCTCTCCCCCTCTCATTCTCTCTCCCTCTCTCTATCTCCCCCGCCTGCTGCATGCCGTTGTTTTATTGGCCAAGTGCGAGTTGAACCTGCAGTTGGTCTTGAGTCAATAAAGGCATGGGCGAGAGGTGAGGTGGACCAAAATGTGCACCGTCAGGGACCTCCGCCGTGCCGTGCGGTCAGATTCTCCCAGCTCAGCCTCAGCCCAGCGGCGCTCTCTCTACCGTCAGCTAGTTTGGAAGGGTGGTACTGTTGGAACGAGAGAGCCAATGTTTTAGGTTCTTTTTGAATGGCCTTGCTGGAGTTTGCGACCCCAGTGAGTGTGCAGTGAGTCCTGATTACTCAGAGTGCTTGATGATGTTTTTTGAACGTTTTTTTATTTCCTCTACAAACTCCTGATGTGGTGAAAGTCGATCCTCGTGGTTTTATTTTCCCTGGGGTTGATCCAATACGCCCCAGAGGACATGGAGGCACTAGAGTGGGTGTTGGGGGGCAGCAACCCCACCTTTAGACGGTCAGATAACGCATACTGCTGACTTAGGAAGGAAAGACTAGTGTGCATGTGTGCTTTTTTTTCCTCTCTCTTCCCTTTTTGGACGTTTTGAAAGCTGACCCTCTATAGTGGGCTGGCTTTTTCTTGTTGTTATAGCTGGTCTCAATCAAGGGTGGCTGAGCTCTATGGCAATTTATTCTCAAACATCCAGAGCCCATCCGTGTATGGCGTGCGGTGTGTGCTGTGTTCCCTCTGTAGCAATCCGCAGCAGTCCAAGCTTCAGGTGGTTGCTTCTCCTACAGCTGGGTAATTGGCTGCTGACAGCGTCTCTCCTTCTTACGGTCGGCGCCTCATAGTTTTTGCTGACCTGGTAATCCCTGAATAAAAAAAAAAAAAGAACACATGACCCCACAGAGGAGATGGGATGGAGAGAAAAGAGAGAAAGAGAGAAAGAGAAGGAAGAAATGAAAGAAATAAAGAGGAAAGAAAGCAAAAAAGAAAAGACATAGAGAAAGCAAGAGAGAAGAAAGAGATCCATCAGAGCAGGTCAGGCTAATTGGTCCGTGGCTAGAAGTGGCTGTGTCTGTAAAATGGTGTTCATACGAAAGACAGAAAGGAGGAGATGACAAGGAGAAGCTGCCGGGCTCGTCCAGTAAAACAGCACCATGCCAAGGGCTAAACCCCACACTGTTGGTTTTGTGCTATGCAAGTCTTATGAACTCTGTTGATTGAGTGGTCCCAATTGTCATTTGCAATCAGTAGCCTTTATTTTTTCCCATTTTAATATTGTACAATATGATGATGAGGATGATGTTGATGATGGTTATTATTATTATTATTATATTTGATAAGCTATATTTATTAATCTCTTTTTAATCATTTAATTTAATCATTATTAACTTTTGCTTTTGTGTCTCTTATTTATATTCTTTTTCATTTTACAAAGTCATGGAGCTAACCAGGCTTACTACCTGTTGTACACTGTGATAACTGTGTACGTGACGAATAAATCTATCGGAAAATCTGAAGTCTGAATTCCTGGGAATGAAAAAGAAAAGAGACTCAGAGGAGAGAGAGGAGAGAGAGAGAGAGAGAGAGAGAGAGAGAGAGAGAGAGAGAGAGAGAGAGAGAGAGAGAGAGAGAGAGAGAGAGAGAGAGAGAGAGAGAGAGAGAGAGAGAGAGAGAGGGAAACACAGGAGGAATGACATATATCCGAGAGGGAAGTGGCTCTAGGTGGTGTTGGTTTGGGAACGGTATTCCTTAGAGAGAGACACGGAGAGGAGGGAAGGTAATAGAGAGGAAATTCCAGAGCTTATGCCCTTCCAGTAGGAAAGCACCCTATCTGCCTCCCATCTACTCTGGCACCCAAGAGGCTGAAAGCGACAGCAGGGATAGAAAGGAGAGGAGAGAGGAGAGAAAACGAGTGGAAGACAGGCATATAAGGAAAAAGAAAGTGCCAGCGATTAGACATATCTGACAGATCCGCAACAGATATGGCCCAGAACAGCTCCGCAGAGAGGCGCGAGTGCTGTTTGCTAAATGGCTGTCTGAGTGATGGAATAAATGACGGAGCAGACTGCTGCTGCGTCAGACTTTTATAAAGCATTATACATTTCCTCTCTCTCTCTCTCTCTTGCTCTCTCTAAGCCAAACATTATACATTTCCTCTCTCTCTCTCTCTCTTGCTCTCTCTAGCCAAAACATTATACATTTCCTCTCTCTCTCTCTTGCTCTCTCTAGCCAAAACATTATACATTTCCTCTCTCTCTCTCTCTTCTTGCTCTCTCTTGCCAAAACAATATACATTTTCCTCCCTCTCTCTCTCTCTCGTCTTTCTCTCTTTGCCACACATTATACATTTCCTCTCCCTCTCTCGCCAAAGCATTATACATTTTTCTATTTATCTATCTATCTTGCTCCCTCTCTCTCCCTCTCTCATCCTGTATCTCTCTCACTCTCTCTCTCCCTCTCTCGCTGTATCTCTCTCACCTTTTCTCTCTTTTCCTCTCACCCTCTCTCCATCCCTCTCTCCCTCCCTCTCTCTTCCTTTATCTCTCTCCCTCTCTCTCTCTCACCCTCTCTCACTCACTCCCTCCCTCTCACTCACTCCCTCTCTCCCTCTCTCCCTCTCTCTCTCTGCCCCCCTCTCTTTCCCTCAGTGCTAAGAGCAGCAGCTCAGACAGCCTTCACAGAGCCGCTCCAGGCAGCACCTGCGTAGCGAGTGGACAGGGCGTCTGCCCTCGCCGTGTGTGTTGCGCTTGGCGCCGCTCTTTCCTCGCGCCTCATTTGACCCACTGGCAGTTTAGTCGGAGTCCGTGTCCAGAGGGCTGACTCATTAGACGTACTCACCCCCCCCTCCCCCCACACACACTTCATCCCTCTTCAAAGATGGCTGCCGCTGCACACCTTTTTTTCCCTGTTCAGCAATAATTTAGAGGCTTTTCAAACCGCAGATTTGTTTTGTTCCACCTTATTGTTTCCTCAGCGCTTTGGCACAGCGAGCCGGTGGGCAGTGCCAGCTCTGGGGCTGGATGGATGACCAGCTGGGAGCCGCTGGCACCAGGGGGGCCCAGGGAGGCACAGAGAGAGGGTGTAGTCGCCGTGTCAATGTACACATTATGTGCCATTATGTGGCTAAACGATGGACAAGGATTGGTTCCCTCTCGTTGGTCAAAGCAACACTAAAGAGTTTTTTTTGTACCTTAAAATAATGTTTCCAAAATTATGTCAGTGGTTCGTCAACTCGTAAAAAGGTGAACGGGACTTCTGCATTCGCCTTGCGGCCTTCGGCTTTCGGCTATAACCGCACTATGTAACCAGATCGGGTGGCGGATCTGCAGTTCGATGGAATGAGACATAAGAAACTGCAAATTTGACTTGCTTTGATGTGGCAATATATATTGACGATGTTGATGTCGATGAATGATTGAATGTGTTGTTGGTTTAGTGTATGAAGGAATTGATTGATTGATTGATTGATTGATTGATTGATTGATAGGTTGATTGATTGATTGATTGATTGATTTATTTATTGAATTATTGCTTGCTTGATTGATTGGTTGGTTGATTGATTGAATGCATTTATGAATAGGTAGGTATGCAAGCATGCCTTCTATTATATAAAAGTAACGACATGTTTGTAGAGAAGCCATGCGGGAATTGATTGCTTGATTGATTGCTTGATTGATTGATTGTTTGATTGGTCGATTGATTGATTGATTGATTGATTGATTGATGATTGATTGATTGATTGATTGATTGATAACATGCAGTTATGAATAGCATGCCTGCGATTATGTACAAATAACAGTATGTTTGTAGAGATAGTGTCACATACGAGAGTCTGTATCTCCTGCAGTGACTAACGTTTAGCATTCACCAGAGTGATGTGCTCGCAGGCAGCCTCTATGCACCAGTATGCTCCACTACACACACACACACACACACACAGGCAGGCCTGCAGTCTGCTGGGGAGGACAGGAGCTGTAGCACGCTCCCTCTGTAGCTCACTCTTTGGCTATTAGCATGTGCTAGCGCTAGACAAAACCCACAAGGTTCCTCATGGCAGCGCGCAGCAGAGGGCTGAGCAGCCGGTTCTGGTTCTTAGCAGGAGAGGGGGAGTGCAGGGAGTGCCTCCTCCCAGAGAGGGTGTGCGCCATCGGGGGGGGGGGAGCAGGGGGACACACGCTACCCCAGAATTACTCCCGGGTTGTGGGGAGGATTCCAGTCTGTGCAAACACACATGCCATTATTCAACACAGAGGTGTTCAAGTTTTTGTTTTTTGCTACAGAATGTGTAATATGATTAATGAATCGATGAGGTTTTTTTCCCCCTCGTCTTTTTTGTTTGTGTCAAGCTGTTTTTCATCAATTATTTTTCCCAAAGAGCTTCACCCTCAACGGAGTCGTATTAAGGCCTAGCAGAGGTTGCAGAATAAAAAAAAAGAAATATAATTAAGTAATTGATATCCAATAATGTTGAAATTAAATCACAGCATGGAGTCTGTTTGCATAAAGTTTATTGAATGTGAGGCATTATTTCTTTCAGTAGCATTTTTTCAGTGTAAAATGGTTGTTAAAGACCACAGTATGATAAATAGCAGTTAACTAGAGCAGCTACTGGATCAGATCATATATCTATACTGTATATGGATAAAAGGGTGTACTATCATTGTCCACATGTCCTTGAAACCCCAGGATCAATTCATATACAGTATGGATACTGCCAGTACCCAGGTGGACGATGTCATGGCAGAAGTGGTGGACCTGTTGCACAATCTAGGTTATGTTATGATTATGCATCTGCATGAGCTGGGAAGGAAAAATGTCTTCACATCGTTATGAAAGGCACAAGTAAATTTGCCCTGGGACTCTGCAGTCTGCACAACACTCTTGATATTTGGTTTGAGTTATGACAAGTGATCTGCAGACAAGACAGCAAGCAAAAGATGGCACACATCCCTGCCTTTGAAAAAGTATGTAGAGGTCCGCACTCTGTAGCTCGCTTTCAATGCAATTTTAATGAGATTCCCCAGAACAGTGACGTTGCGAGCTTTATAGTCTTCTTCAGACTAACACACATTCCTGCCTTGCATTCTACTGATGTCTGAGTTGAACGAGAGCGCAACACACAGAGCCGTCACGTTGGCTATACAATAGCTACACACACTGTTGGAGTGGTGTCACCCCATGCACAGCTTTTTAAAGGGATTATTTGTGGTTTAAAAGTTTTCTAATGGAATATGATTAACTTAATTAACTTTCTTAATCATTAAGGTTTTTGTCCTCGTTTTTCAACATACAGTAGGTTAAAACTGTATGCATTATTAAATAAAGGAACAATGTGATGATGCATCCATTTGGTAACTCACTCATCTGTATGATATGAAATGAGAGTTGGTAGCATCTGCTGGTTGTTTTGATTCAGTATGTGATTTTTGATAGAAAAAAAATAGAAAGGTGAAATGAGCAATGTTTCCTTCATTCATAGATGGATGATACTCCTTCAGTTGGCATTGTGAAAGTACAATAGCACAAGGCTGCTTATAACAGCTCTTACGCAATGCACTAGTCAGGTTTGATGGTGCAGCTCTTTGATGAAGCTCTTATTGAGACCTCTACCATCCTCTATGGGAATAACAAGGTTTTTTAATATATTTATTTTTTCACATTTATTATTTCTATAAATGAAGCCTCAAGGACTGCCCCTGTGGAGTGCATCTGTCCCAGTGTGTGCATGTGACACACACCGCTATCACTAATGCAGAGAGTGGCAGACTCACCTGTGGCGAGACTGGGTTTTACAGATGCAGGTGGAACTACATTTCCCATAATCCTCATCTACCCCCCACCCCCACCCCCAAACCCCCTTGGCTGCCACCATTGGCTGTGAGTCCTGGCGACTGAGCCAGACTACAGAGAAGCCAGTTCAGCTGCCACCTGGCACTTACCAACTGATTCAAATCCCCAAAAGCCTGATGCTGGAATGTTCTAAAAAAAAAAGAAGAAGAAAAAAAAGGCAAATACTGGGGGGTAATTTAAAGCGACATCTCCATTCTGAAAGACCCGAAGCCTTGAAACGAGGCAATAGAGATACATATTCTCACATTTCGTGGGGCAAGTCAATTCTGACAGAATAATTTAAACAGTGGTATTAGGGATTGCCAACACCACAGCCCGTAATCCAAAACTCATTCGTATTCAAATCTGGTTTGACGGTTGTGTGGGTTGATTATGCATGCCTTGCCTCTGGAACCTCACTCCACTGCCTGAACGCTGCCTGCTGGAATACAATTTCAAGTCACTATTCCTCTCCCACCGTAACAGAGAGGAGAGAGAGAGAGAGAGAGAGAGAGAGAGAGAGAGAGAGAGAGAGAGAGAGAGAGAGAGAGAGAGAGAGAGAGAGAGAGAGAGAGAGAGAGAGGAGAGAGAGAGAGAGAGAGAGAGAGAGAGAGAGAGGGGGGGGTAACAAACAACCAACTTTCTTGTAACAAATTGCACAGTTAGCTGAGGTGAGAGCAGTGCCTTTGGGCAAAGTTGCGGAGATGTGAATCACTACTGAGACATAAGAGCTGTCAGTAATTATGCCACTGACGCCCACACACACACACATACACACACACACACACACACACACACACACACACACACAGAGAGAGAGAGAGAGAGGGGTTGGGTGGGTGGTGGTGGGTAGTTTAGTAGAGGCTAGGGAAGCTAGTGATTTAGATGTAGGAGGGATTACACACACACATCACATAACCCACCCTCTGCTGCTGCGGGGGTGATGTAATCCATGAGAGTGGGGTCCTACCGGTTCTAAGCCGACCTTCACAACCCCCACACACACACACCCCTCTGGTGTGGGAGAACTGGAACCTGACTGACTAACTTAAGGAATCAGGGACACTCGGTTTGTTCTCTCTCTCTATATATACTGTAGCTCTCTCTTTCTCTCTCTTTCTTCTCTCTCTCGCTCTCTCTCTCTCTCTCTCTCGCTCTCTAAGTTGCCTGATGTGGAAGTCAAATCAGGTTTGCAGGCGAGGCAAAGTAGCAAGAGAGATAGAGCTTGCCTCTACAGTGGAGGAAAACAGTGTAACAGTGTGAGTGTGTGTGTGTGTGTGTGTGTGTGTGTGTGTGTGTGTGTGTGTGTGTGTGTGTGTGTGTGTGTGTGTGTGTGTGTGTGTATG
>NC_084997.1:26838086-26840586 GCF_963854185.1 Sardina pilchardus
GTGCATTCACTGCGGTGATACCAAAGCCAAGCCAAGCATGCTAACCTGCTGATGAGACCCCCCCCCCCTAACCCCCCAACCCCCCCGCATGTAAACAACACAACAGCCACAAACAGTGCAGAGGAGAGAGAGATAAAGAGAGTGAGAGAAGAGAGAGAGATAGAGAGAGCGAGAGGAGAGAGATAGAGAATAAGAGAGGAGAGAGAGATACAGAGAGTGAGAGAAGAGAGAGATAAAGAGAACGAGAGGAGAGAGAGAGATAAAGAGAACGAGAGAAGAGAGAGAGTGAGAGAGGAGAGAGAGAGATAGAGTGAGAGAAGGATAGTCCTTGTGGACTGTGTGATTGATACAGACAGCATGGAGATGGCTCTGAAGCTCATTAAGGCCACACAAAGGAACACAATGAGATCGAATCAGCCGAATTACAGAACAATAAGGCCCTACACGCAAGGAAGATATCTGAATGACATGGGGAGGGTGTGTGTCTTGTCGTGTGAGTGTGTGTGTGTGTGTGTGTTGTGTGTGTGTGTGTTGTGTGTGTGTGTGTGTGTGTGTGTGGTGTGTGTGTGTGTGTGTGTGTGTGTGTGTGTGTGTGTGTGTGTGTGTGTGTGTGTGTGTGTGTGTGTTGTGTGTGTGTGCGGTTTGTGTGTGCACGTACGTGTGCATGTGTGTGTGTGTGTGTGTGTGTGTGTGTGTGTGTGTGTGTGTGTGTATGCACATGCGTGCATGCATGTGTGCATGATTGGAGATGGCACCTGTGTTACTTTGGCTCCAAAATGGATTTTTAGGTCTCAGAGCTGTTCTTTCTTGTCGTCTGTTTTCCCCCTCTTCCTCCTCCTTCTCCTTCTCCTCTTCATCATTCCTCTCTCTCCCTTATGCTCTCTGTCTCCCTGTCATGTCTTGAGGATTCAGGTATTCCTTTGTTTTTGTTTTTTCCTCACTATTGGCCTTTCATCAATCAATCAATCAATCAATCAATCAATCAATCAAATGATGCTTTACATCGCTCCTTTCCACTCATCTATACTCATGCCAGACATCCAACTGTTGCTAGTGCTGCTGTTACTGTTTTCTGGAGAAAAAAGTGTGTTGAGGATGTTGCCATGGTTTCCAGTAAACCAATCCAGGACGTTCATGCCCATCTCGCTTAACAAACAATGAGGAATCAAATTATTTCTTTTCTGGCATGAAGTGTAATTAAAAAAATGTGTGATGTGTGAGACTGAGAGCTGATTTGTTTCTTTGAGAGTTAAACTGCCTCAACAATTGCAGTGATCCTTCAAATACAGCAACAGTTCACCTGCATTGCAGTTGTATGGCAGGTTGTATCCATATGCACGTGTAGATCTGGCACACGTCAAATTTCTTTTAAAATGACACATAATGACTCACAGATCCTATTTTTGTATGGTGAACTTATCACATCACTATGACATTATAACATTCTGTAATTATCCTAAAAAAAAGACTTTAGATCTCCAAGATGATGGTTGGATGATTGATCATTGTTCTGGAGTCAAATATGATTTTGTAACGAAATAACCCTGCCACCTTGGTCAAAAATGCACCCACTGACTTGACAATTAAGCGTGATTGATACGCTTTTTGAGTGACATCATGAGGATTTAAAGAGAGCCATGTTGCCTCACGCTGATCTGATATGTTGTCTGCTCAGTGCCTAGTGCTCACACACACACACACACACACACACACACACACACACACACACACACACACACACACACACACACACACACACACACACACACATCTTGAGGCATCTCTCCTGCAGCTCCATCCTTCAGCAGCAGTTTGAGTGACAGGTTGAAATGAACAGATGACAGCATGGCCACTGGATCTCAGGAACACGGTTAGGCGACATCCCCACCCCTGGCTTCCCTCTCACTGGGGAAGCTGGTTTGAGGAGATTGCGGTCCTGTCAAAAGTGTTGTTTCTGCAGACCTGTTGGCACTCACGCGGTCCAATCAAGCCTCCCCCTGCGGTGCGCTGATTGTGGCTGAGAGCCTGGGGTTTGTTTGGTGCGGCTTCTAAGCTGGCAGGTGACTCCTCAAGATATGAGATGGGATCGAGGATTAGGGTCTGGAGATTATCATCTGAGTTCCACATATACAGCTGAGAGTGCGTGGGATGAGAGATCAAGATGGTGGCTCGTTGCAGTATTTATGCTGATGATACGTTTACGCACACCATGCTGTATGTGATGTGTCATCAAGTATTCTTGTATCTCGGTGATTGTTATTGTGGTCAGATCCAACAACCATATGCATTTGAGACAGAGGTCTGACTTCTACCTGCTACCATCCAGGGCCTGACCTGAAACCTGATCTGGTTTGTCTGAGACTGACAGCTCCCTGGGCTGCCACAGACCTGGATCTCATCTGGAACTTATCTAGTCTGAGTGGCAGTTCACAACTTGATCCCTCCGACGTTCATATCTATTCTCCTCCATCTCCATCAGTGTTCTGTTTGGAATCAGCCG
>NC_084997.1:26845586-26861161 GCF_963854185.1 Sardina pilchardus
CTCTTTGACTTCAGGCCATTATAGAAGGAGAGCGAGGCTGTGATTTGTGTGTGTGAGTGTGTGTGTGTGTGGGTGTGTGATTGTACGTGTGTATGTATGTGAGTACTGGTATATGTGTGCTTGTTATCCTTTTCTATCTACCCAATCCACTGCACTGCTTCGACCTTAGAGTCTCTAAATGCAGATGGCAATCTGACAAGCAGAGTGAAGAAACGCCGAAATGTCGACAAAGATGAACAATGTCAATCTATCAGCTGTCACTGTACGAGGAGACAGGCTGAGAGGGAGGGAGAAAGGAGGCTGGCGGTGACAGTTTGAGTCGTGAGAGGAAGTACGCGCACATGAAGAGAAACTTAAGGCCTGACAAACAAGGTCTTCACCGAAATGAAGTTATGCACGGTAGCTTTAAGAAATCTCACATATCTGAATTAGTTTGTTGTAATAAACACACATTTCCCCAGCCTGAGACGCAAATGCCGGGCCTCCAGGGAAGCGAAATATGTTTTTACGCTCCAATGTAATTGGAAAATGAAGAAAACACTATGATAATCAATAATTATGCAAAGCGAATATCCCCAATAACGATGTGAACGAATATTCTAGTACTGATGTAAACTCGAGCAAAAAAAACCTCCCCTTTTTTGCAATAAAGTAATTACCAACACCTTCCCCATGTGGTCTCGTTAAGCATATTTTCGAGTGGTTCATGAGTTCAGCATCGACTGCAACATTTATAAGGAGCCACAGGAGCAGAGAGACCAGACTCTGGGAGGGCATCTGGCTTCGGCGTTGCTATCACTGTCTTGCAATACGGCCTGGAAGACAACAGCTTGTGTTCTGTTTTGAGGAGACGCTTTGTGATGCCATCAAACCCACATCCTGGCCCCCCCCCCCACGCCCTCCCCAAAAAAACTCCGCCCCCCTTGTGAAAGCACCAGAGTGTCGTGCGGGACCTCGAAAGAGATCCTCCGCGCAGTCCTGCGGAGACAAATTCGCTTTAGTTTGAAGCTGCGAGTGTTTACGAGGTCGCACTTTTTTTTTTTTCGTCCCACGCCAGTTTACCTCCTAAGTGGTGCCATTAAGCCTCCCGGCGAGGCTCAGATAATCGTCCCAATTCAATTGCGCCCCCAAGGGGCCCGAGGCTCTCCAGGTGGAGCTGCTTGCTGGGCTTTGCTTTGCCCTCTCCTCCAGATTGGCTGCCCATTACAGGGATCAAGTAGCCATTTCAGTGCTAGCACTTGGCGTGGACCCGCGCCCAGTGGTGTGAAGCTATATGCGGCTTTCCCTCCGGGGTTCTCTCTCTCTCTCTCTTTCCCTTTCTCTCTCTCTCTCTCTCTCTCACTCTCTCTCTCTCTCTCTCTCTCTGTTTGAATCCACATTCACAGACGGTGGGGATTCGGCCTGACAATGGGATGAGAGAGGCGTTAGAGCTGGCCAGGAATTAGACAGCAGCGACTTGATTTATGTTTTCTTTTTTTTTTTCTTGGGTATTTTTTTTTTCTCTTCCCCTCTCTGTTCCTTTCGGTTATTGTCACCCTCTAACGATGATGACGGTGATTACGCGAATGAGAGCAAAGCGAGAGTGTGTGTGTTTTGGCTGTTTTTTTTCGGACTTGCTTGATTTGGCTTGTTTGAGCTGGGCGTAATGAAATGGGTTTAAAATGCAGGCGGAGTTGCACGACATGTGGAGAGATCACGACTTGGCAGAGCAGTGGCAGTGGTGTTTGTTTATATGTGTGTGTGTGTGTGTGTGTATGTATATGTATTTGTCTGTGTATTTGAGTGAGAGAGAGAGACACACACACACACATATTGAGCGAGGAGAAGTGTTGTGGAAAATAAAGCGAAAAAAAAACCCCATGATGGAAATTCAATTGAACTTTTATGCTGAGCGTTATATTAAATATCTATATACTGTACATTAAGCAGCTTCTTTGTGTGTGCGAGACCTTGGAGGTGATTCTCAACATTTATTTATTTCCCTCCTTGACTCCAAAAACCCAACCCACCCACCCCCCTGGCATCCTCCACCTTTATTCCTTGGTTAATTTATTTATTTACGCGCTCCCCGGAGGTGTACTGCAGCCTAAGCAGGAAAATGTCGAGAGGATAATCAGTCGCGGAGGTGCGCTCGAAAACGTGGGAATCAGCAGCGGCAGCGGCGTCGCTGGAAAGGATTTGATGCAAACCAGCGGCCCTTCCCTCCCCTCCCCTCTCCTCTTCTCCACCTCCCCTCTCCTCCACCTCCCCTCTCCACCTGCCTCCTCCTCCTCCTCCTTAAAGAAGAGCCGCTAGCGTTGGAGTGCTAGCCACCATCGGAACGCTCGCCACCGTCGGAACGCTAATCGATCATCGCAGCCTCCCCACCCGCGCGGCAGCTCGACCGCAGGATGTGCGCCAGACGCGCAGGCACGTCGGCTCTTCGCTCCGCACCCGAGTGGTTATTTTTTGCCGGTTACGTCAACGTTACAAAGACGGCTGCGTTTGCTCCCGCCAGGAGGCCGACGTGTTCATCGCCAACCGTCATTTTTTTCGGTCACGTGGTTGATCAGCGTGATAGCCGCAGAGACACCGGCCACCGCCGCGTAACTTGAGACAGCGTTGGCTCCGATCTGGCATCCACTTCATCCCAGCATCATCCTCTGTCACGCAACCATGACTGACTGAGAGAGAGAGAGAGAGAGAGAGAGAGAGAGAGAGAGAGAGAGAGAGAGAGAGAGAGAGAGAGAGAGAGAGAGAGAGAGAGAGAGAGAGAGAGAGAGATAGATAGATGCCATCTCTAAAAGGCAGCTTTCATCTCAGGGGTGGTAGCAGACTAAGACTCTGGTAGACGACCAGCCCTTTGCTGTTATAGAAAGGCCAGATGTCAAGGCCACATGACCTACTATGTTGCATACATTCATGCAGTTTTTTTGTGTTGTAACCTGAGACAGTTGTGACACTGTCTGCAATATTTCTCTAGATGTGGTTTTGTTAGGTCTTTCCCTGTCTCTTTTCTCCGACCCTTACGAAAAGGAGCTTCATAGCCATGGTACTGTGACAAATTAGACCTCTTTACACACAGACACACACACACACACACACACACACACACACACACACACACACACACACACACAGACACAGTCACAGACACACACACACACAGACACACACACACACACACACACACACACACACACACACACACACACGCACACACACTTCACACACAGTTCCTTGCTCTTGAAAGGCAATCAAGTGAACTCACTCCCCATCATCTTTAAATGTGCCATTAAAATGCCTCCCTGTCAGAACAAATCCCGATCTCATCCCATCCCCTGCAGAGGCCATGAGACTCCCGACACCGGTCACTGCGGAGAAGAGAAGGAGGGTATTGTCCACCTCCGAATCGACCTCCCGAGTTGTGAAATGCTCTGCTGCTGATGATTGAGGCAACGTTTCAGAAACGGCGGCTTTCGTGGCAGGGAGTCGTCCAGACACTAGAGCCCAGAAGTCAAATCAAGTCAAATGTGATTTCTATAGCGCGTTTACAGATGGCTGAGCCGCACCAAAGTGCACAGTAAAAGTGCCAAAAGTGCAGAGAATAAGTAAAAAGGCACAAAACAGGAAAAAAAGTAAATGAAAAATAAAATGAATACATAAATGGGCTCAGTGTACAGACAGACTGAAGGAGTTAAAAAATAGACAAAGGGAGAGACCTTAAGGCGAGACACTACAGGTGAATAGGGGAAAATTTTAAACTTAAAGATATCTTCATGAAACTTTACCAGTTGAATACTCACATAAATAGGAGAAAAAAATGTATTGCAAGTTTTCTTTAATGTAATGTTTAAATATGCTAATTAGGCTATATCTCATTAAATATGCGCTAATTTGCATATATTTTGATGCGAAGGATCTGACCATTGGAAAAAGCCAGGTTGAAAATTATTTTTTTGTTGTGTTCATATATCAAATAAAAAAACATTTACAGAGGGGATTATGAAAATCTTCTTTTGTTTTCCAGTAAATCAGAAAATACTGCCAATTGGCTTAAAAAGTGGATTTTCGCCCTATTTTTAGGCATAAAAAGTCATGTAAATCATGCCAAGAATGCTATATCAACAAATCCCTCTGTAAATATCTTCCAAATATAGTTAGGAATAAGACTGGAAAGTTTGGTGTATGTAGGTGCTGCAGAAGTGGAGATCCTTTGCATGGCGTGTGGGGAAAAACTCGTTTTGAGAAAACAGCCTTGAAACACAGCCAATGAAATGCGTTCTCAGCTTAGACTCGTCTTTAAACTTTCGCGATTGGTTGCTAATACAAAGGAAATGCCCATATTTGGATAGCATAGCGTCTTGTAGGAGACACAGGGCTTTCCAACGGTATCAGACACGATATGATTTGGATCACGTTCACGGTAGTACATGACACTTTAGAATGGGAACTTTTGGTAAAATTAGGAGAAATATATAGGCGCGAGTAGACAAAATGTCATGAAATAAACACTTAAATGTGCAAATCGGACTTTGTTGTTGTAGTAGGGTGGTAGAATACATGCTAAGGTAGCAAACTAGCACAAAATCTCGAAATTGACTGATGCTAAAAAAAACGATGTTTTCACCTGCCGTGTCTCGCCTTAAGACACTATGCACAGGTGCTTAAAAAAGGGGAACCCTAATTAAAGACAATAGAAAAAAGGTGGGTTTTCAAGAGGGATTTAAAACTGCACAGTAGGGAGGGAGAGAAGGGAGAGTCTCCAAGTCCACGTCAGTCTTTCACACGAGGGCTTTGTGATATTCCGGCCTCTTTCACGCGAGAGGTTTGTGATATTCCAGTCTCTTTCACGTGAGAGGTTTGTGATATTCCGGCCTCTTTCACGCGAGAGGTTTGTGATATTCCGGTCTCTTTCACGTGAGAGGTTTGTGATATTCCGGCCTCTTTCACGCGAGGGGTTTGTGATTATTCCGGACGGCGGTCCACTCCGCTGCCGGTCGGTGTCCGGCGGCGAGCGCGTCCTTATTCCCCCAGCGGCATTCCGGGCCATTAATCTCGGAGCGCCGGCGTCCGGTGATGGAGTGGTCCCGGTGAGTCACATTGTTCCCGTGTCACGGTGCCTCACACGAAGCGTCAGGGTCGAACGACCGGGTCGCCCGCCGCTTGCGTCCGGTGGCGCGGCCGAGAGGGATGGCCATCGTTTAATCAGCTGACCTCCGCCGCAGAGGCCAGCAGCCACCAGCAGTGTGTGTGTGTGTGTTTTGTTTATTTATTTACTTTTTAATTCACCGTTTATCGTTGGTTTCCGCTGCTTTATGTGTGTCATCTGGTCGAGGACTGCTTGAGCACGTCACGTGTTGTGTGGAGGCGTACAAGGTCTCAGACAAGGGCAGAGCCACCGGTTATGACAAACAACCGGAAAAAAAAAGACAAAAAGTTAAGCACAAAGTAGATAAAGTGTTATTGTGTCGATACAAAAAAAAAAAAAACACATTTCTGGTACCTATTACGATTATTTCTAACGATAGCAATATTCCAAGAAACCGAGTTAAACGCACAGACATGCGATTGAGACATGCGAACATACCGCCGCATTAATTTTAGCGAAATGCCAATTCCACTCTTTTTTTTTTTTTTTTTTTTGCCGCTCCTGAGCTTATTGGCTGACGAGTCCGTCCCTGCCCTTTAAATGGAGCAGCCGCCAGCGCGCCTCAGTCCATTTCAATCCCCATCGATCGCTATTGACGAAGGTTTTACGGCAGGAAAGCAGATCATAGCTTGTTTATTGTCCCGGTGTTTTAATGTGGAGGGAGGAGGGAGGAGGCCGGGGTGCGCTCGGATGGAGCCTGATGGATAATATTGGGACGACCCCGCCGACCCTATCAGGGCCTGCTATCATAGACTATAATAACACTTTATGGATCTGTTGATGGACAGCGGCCGACAGACCGCTCAAGCAAAGGGTGGTTATCACAGCATGTGTGTGTGTGTGTGTGTGTGTGTGTGTGTGTGTGCCTACTGTATGTGAATACCTGTGTGTGTGTGTGTGTGTGTGTGTGTGTGTTTGTGTGTGTGTGTGTGTGTGTGTGTGTGTGTGTGTGTGTGTGTGTGTGTGTGTGTGTGTGTGTGTGTGTGTGTGTGTGTGTGTGTGTTTGTGTTTATGCGTTTTGTGTGTTCGTATACCCTGGCTGCAGGATTAATGCCCCTGCCTTGGTTAGTGGGCATCTCTGCCCCTGGCTGTTGCTGGCTCCAGCGATGTGATTCACTGCGAGGTTATATATTTTCCTGATGAATGGCGGAATCAATGTTGCCGGGAGAACACAGTTACTCCCAATGTCAAAGAGGTGCCTTTGGCTGAAACATTTATTTTTGTGTAGGCAGCTGTTGCTCCACTGTCCTCCACCGCCATGCGAACCGGTGCCAAGTGCCTTGGCATTTTCCCCTTGAAGTGATAGAGAGAGCTCTGCTCTGTTTGGGGTTGTCCGCTCTGGCACAGGATATTTTAGCTCATGTTAGCAAACAAGCACAATAAATGAGTCGCTAAAATAAACGAATGCATAAATAGACAGATATATTAATAAATAAATAAATGCATACATAGATAGATAGATAGATAGATAGATACACTTGTTCATTGGATGATTAACCAGCAAAGGACCTCATTCTATTTGAATACATTCAAAATTCATTTAAAAGTACAAGAGTAAATGATGTTTCACATTCCCTTATTTTTTATTCAGCACACAAGAGCGGAAAGCTGTGTAGACAGTGTTTTTTTTTTCCTTGCTGTTGCCTGAATGTGTGTTCTCTCTCTCTGCAAATTTCCAGATGGGGATTTGAGGAGGAGTACTTTATTGCTCTTAGATAACACTGTTTCTCTTCCCCTCTCTCTCCTGAGAGGGAGGCTTATAAAAACTTTCCAAGAAGGGCAAATATAAAGCCACTTCGTTTCATTCACTGGCAACCCTCTTCCCAGGTCCCTGTCTGCTGTTTCAGGCTGGTGACTTGCATATTGCCTCAGAGAAAAAAAAACACAAACAAAGCAAAAGAACCCTCACCTGTCAATCTGTCTGTCTCCCAGTTGGTCTCTTTCTTGCTCTCTCTTCCTCTTTGTATCTCTCTCTTCTCTCTCTCCCTCTTCTCTCTCATTCTCTCTCACCGTCTCTGTCTATCCATTGTGTGTCATAATGTAAGATATTGTTGTCTATATGAAGTGGATCAATAAGTCCCATTACCGTGACTGATTCCTCTCTCAGTGGTATTACGGTGTGGATTTATGTGGGCTATTGTGCGGAGACTCTCGGAGACACAAACACACACACACACACACACACGCCATCGTTACATAACTATCTCCTCATCCTTCCCTGAACAACACTTCACGGCTTCAGTGCCTGTTCACCCTCAGGCTGTATAGGCCAGTGTGGTGCTCACCAAACGCACTACTACTGTCCAGTCAAGATGTGTATGCCCATATGAAAAGGAAATAAAAAAAAACTTATACTGCCAGCAATGGGTTTTATATACAAAACTGGTATGATTTACTCTTGAAAGTGGCCCATTTCTCGTTTTCCTCATACAACGTCATGTATAGCCCTTACAGGTTACAAAGTCTTATATGTTTCAGGTTACACAGATTTATCAAGGATCTTATAATGGTTTCACTGTCATATAAAAACCTATAAGGATTCAGATAAAACATGGTAAAATTGTGTATGATTTGTCTATTCCTTTTCCAAATGGGTGGGAATGCAACTTCTACCAGAAAGAATCGCGAGACAGAAATACCACGAAAAAAAAAACAAATCCTGAAGAGGATATGTGATCAATATAAGAAATGTCAGATGGATAGCAATCTGAATATTGAAACCATCTCTAATGTGGTCCCCAGTCTCCCATATCCTCCCCCTCCATACTCTCCCACTGGCTACAGGGGTCTCCATACGTCTTTATTGTGACCGCACTCTAACAGAACGCTGTCACAAAGCCTGATCTATCCGTGCTCTTAATTTGTCATGGCAGATGTTAGATAAATGTCAATGGTTTTCATCACTGACTAACTGTATCTAATGGCTGAACAGAGTTGAGTTATAGACCATTATGGACGACCATCAAGCCAGCTCTCATGGCGGTGGATGCTATGGCAGAATTACCATGCGTCATGTTACCCGCCTGTGACATTTTAACTTATTGCACTGACCTATAATGGTGACGGACTAGCTATGTCATTGCACATTAGTTAATTGGCACGGCAACTTCATAACTCACAGCATCTCTCCCGGATCTGTAGAGGGTCTGGAGTGAAGTGTTGAAGGGCACATATTGCATTTAAGATACGGTATGAGGAAGCTTGTCCTCCATAGGATCCAAGATCGCATGAAGATAAATGACATATAAATGAATAATCTTTTCAAGGTTTATCCCACACAGGGTTTGTTTGGCTGGGTGTTCATGCATTGCATTCATTCACGCATGCATGCATTCATGCAAGTGGAAGACTTGGGTAGACTTCTTCAGGTAGCTCAAGTTTGGAACATTTAGACCACGGCTTTGGTATTCCAGTACAGCGACCGGAGCAAGTCTCTGAAGTATTAGTAGCTGGAGGGGGCTGCACGCTACGTGCCTTGGCCCACCTCTGGCACTCCGCCGTTTATATTGACGGCGCTGCCAGTGAGTCAGAAATCGACTCTCCAGACTATTACACCTCCTCCAGCACCTCTCTCTCTCTCTCACACGCTCTCTCTTTCTCTCTCTCTCTCCCTCTCTCATCTCTTGCTCTCCCGCTCATCTCTCTCCTCTGAGATGATACGTAGTGTGTGTGTGTGTGTGTGTGTGTGTGTGTGTGTGCGCTCGTGTGTGTGTGTGTGTCGGCTACTGGGGCACCCAGGAGTCCGAGACTGAATTAATAATGAAGCGAATCGTCCAGAGACTGCCACCGATGTCCAATTTCAGCCCGAAATCACCTTGGACTGACTTTGCGCAGGTATCGTGGTGGTGGAGGGGAGGGCCCCAACGGAATGTGCGGATATCTGCCGCGAGAGTTGCGAGGATTCCTCCCGTTAACCCTCTGGAGAGAGGGCTGGAGAACGATAAAGAGAGGAGAAGAGAGGCAGATATGGAGATAGTCAGAGGAGAGGAAGAGCGAGAGAGGGGAGGTGGGGGGGGGGGAGAAGATAAAGAAGAGAGAGAAAGATGGAAATTCACAGAAAGAGGGTTCAAAGAGTAGAGAGATAGAGAGAGAGAGTGTTTGGAGACAAAAGTGAAAAGAAGAAAGAACAACTAAAAGAGAGGGAAGTGGAGAGAGAGAGAGGGAGAGAGGGATGGGGTGCGACAGCGACGGCCAGAGACGAGTGCGCTGAAAGAGAGGAAGAAAAGGATATAGAGCAAGAGATAGGAAGGGAGGGGCACTACAACTGTATGCTCCAACTCATAGAGAGGGAGTGGGAAAAAGTGAGAGGGGAGTGAATGAAGTGGAGGATCGTGGTAAGAGAGAGATTGAGGAGAGAGATAGAGAGAATAAGGTGAAGGAGAGAGACAGACAGAGAAAGAGAGAGAGAGAGAGAGAAAGGTAAAGGGGAAAGAGAGAGAGAGAGAGAGACAGAGAAAGAGAGAGAGAAAGGTAAAGGGGAAAGAGAGAGAGAAAGGTAAAGGGGAAAGAGATGGAGATGGGAGATGGGAGCCCTCCCCTTGTCCCTTTGTGTAGCCCTCTGCTCACACATCAGGTCAGAAAGGAGGGGGATGGAGAACAGACGCAGAGAGAGGGTTCAGAGAAAGAGAAGGATGAAGGAGAGCATTAGAGTGAAAGAGAGAGATGACCCCCAACCTCTCTCCCTCTCTCCCTCTCTCTCTCTCTCCATTTCCGCTGCTCTCTCGTCAGTGTCACGGGACACAAGGAGGGGAGGAAAATCCTGTGCTATGTGATTTTCAGCACAATTAAACTTCTGTCTACACACACACACACACACACACACACACACACCTCTTCCTCTTCTCTCTCCTTCAACACAGACTACACACACACACTCTCCTCTCCTCTCTACTTCAACACACAGGATACACACCACGCCTCTCCTCTCCCACCTGTCCCCACAGAAGCAGGCTAGATGACTGGATGTAAAGACATGCACGTGCACGCACACATACACACACACACACACACACACACACACACACACACACACACACTCATACATGAATACAGCATATTCACACTTTTTTCCCCAAATGTAATGTACATTCCCACTTTCTTCTTCTCCCTTGTCATTACTCTCTCTCTCTCACACACACACACACACACACACACACACACACACACACACACACACACACACACACACACACATTCACATACATGCAGAACCATATGACTCACTTAGTTGTACCCACATTCTCACGGCTGTTCCCATACTGTACACAAACAAATGTATGCATGACACACACACACACACACACACACACACACACACACTTCACCACATACGTCTCCCTTATGATCATTTGTTCACTCTCGGTCTCCCATTTCAGCGTGCATTTGTGATGTGCATCCAGAGAGAGATGTATCCGTTTCACCACAACCCCGCCACCGCTGCGCTCTCCGCCGAAAAACGAGATTGCCGCCGCCGCTGCGCCGCACGTCGCCCTTCCCCACCGCGGCGGCGTCTGATAAATTATGCATCGGCCAAGCAGTATTTAGAGCCGCCCTGATCAATACGAGCCGCTGTTTTCTTATGAGAGATCCCCAAAGAGACGCCTTGTCACTCTGTCAAACATCGTTAGCGGTGAGCGACGCCAGATGCATTGTGACTCGGGGGGGGAGAACGAGGAAAACAGGAAATGTAGACGAGGCAAATGAGTGCCATTTTTTTTTTTTTCCGTGTTTCGTGTTTCCTGTTTGTGTGGTTTTGTGTGCGCAAAGTAAGCAGTCTGGGTCTGTTGGAAAGGGGGAAAAAATGAAGAGCGGAGTGTGTGATTAATTTGCCTTTATGGTTGTGTAGGGATAGTTATTCATCTACATTATGAGTTGGCACAGGGGGCATTTGTCTAGCCCGCAGATCATCTTATTCCTGTTTATTAGACAGCCATCCAATATTGTCCCAGTATTCTTTCGGGAAGGCCATCCGGTAACCTGCTACCCATTACAGGTTTTTGGGTGGAACCATATGCGTGTGTGTGTGTCTGTGTGTGTGTGTGTGTGTGTGTGTGTGTGTGTGTGTGTGTGTGTGTGTGTGTGTGTGTGTGTGTCTGTGTGTCTGTGTGTCTGTGTGTCTCTGTGTGTGTGTGTGTGTGTGTGTGTGTGTGTGTGTGTGTGTGTACTGTGTACTGTAAGTGTGAGCACTAGCATGTTTGACCGATGGAGATATTCCTTTCAAATAAATCAAGCACCGGTGACATTCGTTCAAGGACTCGGTGACATTATGCGGAAATAAAAAGACGGCGAATGGAAATGGCCCTGCGGAGGTCGCGCTGCGGGTCCCAGGAGTCACTCAAAGGTTTCCACAAATGAGTCGGCTGGATTACATCTGCGGTCATACAGCCTCACAGAGTTCACCTGAGCATGGTTAGCTAAGTGATCCTCTGTCTGTGTGTCTCTGTCTCCGTTACTCCGTTGTTTTGATTGTAAGCGCACTGAATATTTTTTATTTATGTGGCGCCTTTATCTAAATACACAAAAGGAAACAATCAAGGTTCAGTGCGACAAAGACATGTTAGCACAATTAGCGCAATTAGCACATTTAGCGCATTTAGCGAAATTAAGTCAGCTATCATTCATCATGTCATGTTATTCAAAACTACTCCGATTAACGTCACTTTGGTCCCCAACGAAACTTTACACTAGTTTTATTCCAAAAATAGACCACAGGTTGTTCTTCAGAAAGGATTTGTCCTTCAACACCAGGGCACGGTGTTGATCTTTGCCAGTGAATGCTGTCAAAAAGAGTCCACTGTGTTTACTGAATACGGCCATTGGCCTGTACCCGCCAGCCTTTGTGTGGACTCAACCTCGCTATTCTCCTGCTCGCGGCGGGATCGTCGCGGCCGCCGTAGCCTCGACTGAAAGCGGCTGGCCCTCTCTATAATAGCAGCGGTCAGTTCCCGTAGCGAGCGCGGACTGAGGACTGTGGCGGGAGTGTGTGTAGTGAGCGGGGGGGTGAGGGGGAGGGAGGGGGAGAGAGGACGAGGTCAAGAATAGCCATGCGGTCAGTAGGGTCACTTCAATTACACAGTGGGTGATCTTCTGCTTTCAGAGGGAGCAGAAAGAAAGTGGGTGATGAAAGAAAAGAAAAGAAAAGAAAAGAAAAGAGAGAAAAAGAGAACGAGAGAGTGAGAGAGTGAGAAAGAGAGAGAGAGAGAGAGGAAAAGAAAGAGAGAGGCACAGCGACAGAGGGCCAAAGAGAGAGAGAGAAAATGAGAGAAAGAGTGAGTGAGAGAGAGAGTGAGAGATAGAGAGAGAAAACTCCCACATCATTCTCTTCTCCACAGTCCACTGCTGACATATCAGAGACCTTTCCACCAGGAGAAATGGAACAAAAAGAAAATAATAAATAAATAAGGAGGGCAGGCTGGAGAGGCATCCTTAGGAACAGAGAACATTGCTCTTTTTCTCCGGCACAAAGCGTCCACTGCGGTGCACTCGCTGCTGTCCACTGCTCCATTTGATACGGAGGGCTGAGTGGACGAGTGGACGAGTGGAAGCGGATTAGTGGGATGGAGTCAAGGTGTCTCTAAACAAAAGCAAAAAGTGCCAAAGTGCTGCCACTGAGATAACTTCATGTGAGAAGCCAGTGTGTGTGTGTGTGTGTGTGTGTGTGTGTGTGTGTGTGTGTGTGTGTGTACCACACCACACCACGCCACACCACACCACCTCCAGCATCAAGCTGTCTCCTCTCCTCTGCTCTCCTCTCCTTTCCTCTCCTCTCCTCTCCTCTCCTCTCCACCTCCTCTCCTCTCCTCTCCTCTCCACCTCCTCTCCTCTCCTCTCTTCTCCTCTCATCTCCCCTCCTCTCCCTTCTCTTCTCCTCTCCTCTCCTCTCCTCTCCTCTCCTCTCCTCCTCCTCCTCTTGTGGCTCCAGGCTGAGGGGGCCCTTATCTGGCCGCTGTTGCGTGAACACATTTGGTCCCATGCTGCCGTGGGTGAAGGCCGCCCGGTCGCTGTCCATGGTGCTTAGCATTGTCCCTCTATCGCGAGCCCAGCTGGAGTTTGCCAGCACGGCCGACTGCCGAGGAAGAGGAGGAGGAGGAGGAGGGGGAAAAAAGGAAGAGATGACAGCGTGCCCCCCCCCCCCCCCCCCCCCCTTTTGATTTATGGTGGATCTGTTTGCACCAGATTACGGAGAAGTTCATTCGGGAGGCTGTGGAGGAGAGAGATGTGTTCTCCGAGGTTCAGTAATCATTTATCATTAAGTGAAAGATGAGGAGAGCAACAGGCAAAACAACCCCAAAAAAAGAGAGAAAGAGAGAGAGAGAGAAAGAGAGAGAGTCATTTCTTCACTGATTGCAATTTGCTGTCACACACGACGACACTAAAAAACTGCGCCCTGATTAAGGTTCTGCCTGAATAAATGATTGGCCTACAAATGTATTGTCATCAGTCCCACTGCGTGCGCAGGCTTGTTTAGAAGACAGAATGGTGGCTGCTTTGTATTTTAAAAAGGTCGGAAAGAAAAGAGAAATGGTGAACTTGGTGAAATTGAATGGGAGTCGTTACCATTGTTTTCATGAATAACATTTGCAGATATGTCTCCCAAGATCCCTGCTCTCTTCAGCTTCTTTAGCCAGTGGCGTGTGTTTGGGAGATGAAGCCTGTCAGTGGATCAAGCAACTGACAACGGAAAGGGGAAAAAAAAGACAAACAAGAAAAAAGATAACAGCTGTTCTTTTGAGGGTAAACTCAAGCCAAACGCACAAATTCAGAATCATAGTTTCTCCGCGGCCGAGTTTAAAGACGAACGCTGCTTTTTGATTCGTTTAGGGAGAAAAAAACAGCACCTAAAGAGGCAGCGAAGTCTAGCGTAGTCATCGCTCATCTTTTAATCATCCTTACTCAGCTCGGAGAGGGAGGATGCTGAGCTCGAGCTCGAGCTCGAATGGAAACGTGCGGTCCGCGTTAGCCGTGCACCCCTCCCTGTGAAAGGGGGGCAATCAGGAGAGAGAGTACGAGTGTCTGTCCGGCTGATGGAGAGGGCCGGCGGCTCATGACAAGTTATCAAATGGCCGGAGCTCTCCGCTGGCCCCTGCAGCCCAGCGCTCCGACTCTGAGGGGGAATGAGCTGATGCTGTGGGGAGTCCAGCTGACCCCAAGAGAGGCCGACGGGGGGGATTGGGCAGCTCTTATAGGAGAGACGCACTGCTGTAATCTCTCTAAGGGGTGTGTGTGTGTGTGTGTGTGTGTGTGTGTGGAGGGGGGGGGGGGGGGGGGGGGGGTGAGCCTATGTCAGAGTGATTGATGAAGATTTGTGTCCATGTTCCATGCATCCCCGACAGAAACACAAACACAAGCACACACACACACACACACACACAAACACACACACACACACACACACACACACACACACACACACACACAAACACACACACACACACACACACACACACACACACACACACACACACACACACACACACACACACACAAACCTTTATTGGGTTTGTAGCAAACTGATTCAATTTGTGCATTCTATTTATTGAGTTGGATGACACAGTCTTGTAAAATACAGCTAAACAATCTCAGTCAATGCTGTTACATTTTAAATATTATTACTATTTTCTATTGAGAGAAAGCCTCCAGCCATCTTTTGCCAACCCTAGCCTCTGTCCCCATGGACCAGGAAATAGAGTGTCGTTCCTCGTCTTATTGTCAGACTTTTATCTCTGTCCTTTAATTGAAGGTGCTGAGAACAGTGCATGTTCCACCTGTGCTGTCGTGCACCAGAAATGGAAAACATAATGTAACCGAATTTCTCTCTCTCTCTCCCTCTTTCTCTTTTCTCCACCTCTCTCTCCATCTCATTTTTCTCCCCTCTCTCTCTCCCTTTCTCTCAATTCTTTGTCCTTCTCTCTCTCATTTCTTCATCCCCCCCTCTCTCTCTCCCTCTCTCCCTCTATATCTGTTCTGTAATGTAATTTCACCTTAGGCCACGTTTTTTAATAGTCAGGGATAGCTTTTCCCAGCGAGGCAGCCTTCATCTGAGAGGCCTGATCCCGTGCTTGTGCTGGCCCAGCACTATACGGGGGGAATGAGGCTGGGAGGATTTTCTGCCGCTTGTCATTAGCCCAATGCAATTTAATAGACCTGATGCGGGGGATCTCAACTAGGCCTTATTATCTCCACATATTTGTATTTACATGCATTATAAGCCAACTAAATTGCATATTCCCATTAGGGTTTCATTAGACTTGAATGTTGAATTAGATGCAAAAATAAATAAATAAATACAAATAACACGCCATCCACTGTTAATAAGCCAGGAGAGTGAATGCTTGTTTGCTTGCGAGGGTCATTTGTTTGTGGTTCATTTCGCCAGTGGAAAAAAAAAAGAAACGGCATCACATCCAAACTGCAAATCTGTCGCTGCTGCCAAAATATCTTGCTA
>NC_084997.1:26861361-26876361 GCF_963854185.1 Sardina pilchardus
TCATGTTCAGTGAGGCGTGGGTGTGCACATGTCTGTGTTTGTTTGTGTGCGTGGCGATGTGGTTTTCAGTAATCCGGCGCTGCCAATATCAATTATGCATGCTGCAGGTGTTTCAACATGCCTGCTCAGGCCCTCGGCTGGCGAAGGAGGCCGCTGAGAGTGATGTCTGTGGTGGAGTGTTTCAGTGTCTCCTCTTTGCCTCTCTGGGTTTGTCATATTTATTTATTTGCCTTTTAACATGGGTTTCATGCCCAGTCGGGAGATGTTTATTTACTTCTCTCCACAAGACAGCCCACCTGTGGAGACGGAAAAAAGGTGCCGGAGAGGTGTTTGAGTCAGAGTGTCTGTGTTTTCAGGTGTTTATTTAAATGTGTATGTGTGTGTGTGTGTGTGTGTGTGTGTGTGTGTGTGTCTGTCTCTCTCAGCGTGCGTGTATGTATGTGAGTTTTCTGTGTGTGTGTGTGTGTGTGTGTGTGTGTGTGTGTGTCAGAGAGAGATAGAGACAGAGTTTGGGCATGCATGCCATGCCACTGGCTGATTCTTTGTGGATTATTATCAGATTATCAAAGACTAATTTGCATCAGACATGGAATAAACAGCGATGAATGCCAATTCCAATTACATTCATCAGTTTCAAATCATTTCAAAGAAACATTGAGGATTTTCTTTTTTTTGTTATGGAAAGAAACTGACATTTTTTTTCGACCACAGCTGTATGTGTGTATGCATATCGTTTTAATCAGTGTGTGTGTGTGTGTGTGTGTGTGTGTGTGTGTGTGTGTGTGTGTGTGTGTGTGTGGGTGTGCGTGCGTGCGTGCGTGCGTGCGTGCGTGCGTGCGTGCGTGCGTGCGTGATTGTTGTTTGCACACCTGCATCTAAGTGTGTGTCAGTGTGAGGCCAACTGGGCCTGTAGCGGTTGATCGTAGCGTCTGGCGATGTAGGCAGCGCCCTCCCTGCCATTACTCACTCTTTCTGACTCAGCCTGCAGGAGATGACCACATCGCCAGGCCCGGCCCTGCAGCCCTGAAACGGGGCAACCTGGAGCTTGTCTTGCCCAGACAACCTGGAGCTCGTGTTTCCCAGAAAATTAGACGTAGAATCCAGCTCCTCTCACTGCCTTAGGCCTGGGCAAGACTGAGAGAGAGAGGGGGAGATAGAGAGAGAGAGACAGAGAGAGAGAGAGAGAGAGGGGGAGATAGAGAGAGAGAGAGACAGAGAGAGAGAGAGAGAGAGAGAGGTGGAGTTTCTGTTGAGGTGGAGTTTTTGCCACTGGTCTCCAACCTTCCTGTCATGCTGGCCCTTGTGGTGTGAAGAGTGACCTTGTGCTTAAATGGCCACTTGTACTCTTTGACTTCAGGCCATTATAGAAGGAGAGCGAGGCTGTGATTTGTGTGTGAGTGTGTGTGTGTGTGTGTGTGTGTGTGTGTGTGTGTGTGTGATTGTGCTGTATGTGTGTATGTATGTGAGTACTGGTATATGTGTGCTTGTTATCCTTTTCTATCTACCCAATCCACTGCACTGCTTCGACCTTAGAGTCTCTAAATGCAAATGGCAATCTGACAAGCAGAGTGAAGAAACGCCGAAATGTCGACAAAGATGAACAATGTCAATCTATCTGCTGTCACTGTACGAGGAGACAGGCTGAGAGGGAGGGAGAAAGGAGGCTGGCGGTGACAGTTTGAGCCGTGAGAGGAAGTACGCGCACATGAAGAGAAACTTAAGGCCTGACAAACAAGGTCTTCACCGAAATGAAGTTATGCACGGTAGCTTTAAGAAATCTCACATATCTGAATTAGTTTTTTTGTAATAAACACACATTTCCCCAGCCTGAGACGCAAATGCCGGGCCTCCAGGGAAGCGAAATATGTTTTTACGCTCCAATGTAATTGGAAAATGAAGAAAACACTATGATAATCAATAATTATGCAAAGCGAATATCCCCAATAACGATGTGAACGAATATTCTAGTACTGATGTAAACTCGAGCAAAAAAACACTCCTTTTTGCAATAAAGTAATTACCAACACCTTCCCCATGTGGTCTCGTTAAGCATATTTTCGAGTGGTTCATGAGTTCAGCATCGACTGCAACATTTATAAGGAGCCACTGGAGCAGAGACACCAGACTCTGGGAGGGCATCTGGCTTCAGTGTTGCTATCACTGTCTTGCAATACGGCCTGGAAGACAACAGCTTGTGTTCTGTTTTGAGGAGACGCTTTGTGATGCCATCAAACCCACATCCTGGCCCACGATCAGGTGGCACAGGAGGTTTTGGCCGCAGCTGCGGCGGTGGCATTGGCGCGACATTGGCCCGATCATCGGTGCCCCTCGAGTCCGGACGGCGGCGAAACCCCCCCCCCCCCCCAAAAAAAAAACAAACTCCGCCCCCCTTGTGAAAGCACCAGAGTGTCGTGCGGGACCTCGAAAGAGATCCTCCGCGCGGTCCCGCGGAGACAAATTCGCTTTAGTTTGAAGCTGCGAGTGTTTACGAGGTCGCACTTTTTTTTTTTTTTTTCGTCCCACGCCAGTTTACCTCCTAAGTGGTGCCATTAAGCCTCCCGGCGAGGCTCAGATAATCGTCCCAATTCAATTGCGCCCCCGAGGGGCCCGGGGCTCTCCAGGTGGAGCTGCATGCTGGGCTTTGCTTTGCCCTCTCCTCCAGATTGGCTGCCCATTACAGGGATCAAGTAGCCATTTCAGTGCTAGCACTTGGCGTGGACCAGTGCCCAGTGGTGTGAAGCTATATGCGGCTTTCCCTCTGGGGTTCTCTCTCTCTCTCTTTCTCTTTCTCTTTCTCTCTCTCTCTCTCTCTCTCTCTCTCTCTCTCTGTTTGAATCCACATTCACAGACGGTGGGGATTCGGCCTGACAATGGGATGAGAGAGGCGTTAGAGCTGGCCAGGAATTAGACAACAGCAGCGACTTGATTTATGTTTTCTTTTTTTTTTTTTTCTCCCTGGGTATTTTTTTTCTCTCCCCAGCTCTGTTCCTTTCAGTTATTGTCACCATCTAACGATGATGACGGTGATTACGCGAATGAGAGCAAAGCGAGAGTGTGTGTGTTTTGGTTGTTTTTTTTCGGACTTGCTTGATTTGGCTTGTTTGAGCTGGGCGTAATGAAATGTGTTTAAAATGCAGGCGGAGTTGCACGACATGTGGAGAGATCACGACTTGGCAGAGCAGTGGTAGTGGTGTTTGTTTGTGTGTGTGTGTGTGTGTGTGTGTGTGTGTGTGTGTGTATATGTATTTGTCTGTGTATTTGAGTGAGAGAGAGAGACACACACAAACACACACACAGACACACACAGACACACACATACACACACAGACACACACACATTGAGTGAGAAGAAGTGTTGTGGAAAATAAAGCGAAAAAAAAAAAAACCCATGATGGAAATTCAATTGAACTTTTATGCTGAGCGTTATATTAAATATCTATATACTGTACATTAAGCAGCTTCTTTGTGTGCGAGACCTTGGAGGTGATTCTCAACATTTATTTATTTCCCTCCTCGACTCCTAAAACCCCAACCCACTCGCCCCCCTCCCCCCCTGGCATCCTCCACCTTTATTTGTTGGTTAATTTATTTATTTACGCGCTCCCCGGAGGTGTACTGCAGCCTAAGCAGGAAAACGTGGAGAGGATAATCAGTCGCGGAGGTGCGCTGGAAAACGTGGGAATCAGCAGCGGCAGCGGCGTCGCTGGAAAAGGATTTGATGCAAACCAGCGGCCCTTCCCTCCCCTCCCCTCTCCTCCACCTCCCCTCTCCACCTGCCTCCTCCTCCTCCTCCTTAAAGAAGAGCCGCTAGCGTTGGAGTGCTAGCCACCGTCGGAACGCTCACCACCGTCGGAACGCTAATCGATCATCGTAGCCTCCCCGCCCGCGCGGCAGCTCGACCGCAGGATGTGCGCCAGGCCAGGCGCAGGCACGTCTGCTCTTCGCTCCGCCCGAGTCGTTTTTTATCGGCGGTAACAACGTTACAAAGACGGCTTGCGTTTTGCTCCCGCCAGGAAGCCGACGTGTTCATCGCCAGCCGTCAGTTTTTCGGTCACGCGGTTGATCGGCGTGATATCCGCAGAGACACCGGCCACCGCCGCGTGACTTGAGACAGCGTTGGCTCCGATGTGGCATCCACTTCATCCCAGCATCATCCTCTGTCACGCAACCATGACTGACTGTCGAGAGAGAGAGAGAGAGAGAGAGAGAGAGAGAGATAGACAGATAGATAGATAGATAGAGAGAGAGAAAGGCAGCTTTCATCTCAGGGGTGGTAGCAGACTAAGACTCTAGACTAAGAAAGCCCAGATGTCAAGGCCACATGACCTGCTATGTTGCGTACATTCATGCCGTTTTTGTTGTAACCTGAGACAGTTGTGACACTGTCTGCAATATTTCTCTAGATGTGGTTTTGTTAGGTCTTTCCCTGTCTCTTTTCTCCGACCCTTACGAAAAGGAGCTTCAAAGTCATGGTACTGTGACAAATTAGACCTCTTTACACACAGACACACACACACACACACACACACACACACACACACACACACACACACACACACACACACACTTCACACACAGTTCCTTGCTCTTGAAAGGCAATCAAGTGAACTCACTCCCCATCATCTTTAAATGTGCCATTAAAATGCCTCCCTGTCAGAACAAATCCCGATCTCATCCCATCCCCTGCAGAGGCCATGAGACTCCCGACTCCCGACACCGGTCACTGCGGAGAAGAGAGGGAGGGTATTGTCCACCTCCGAATCGACCTCCCGAATTGTGAAACGCTCTGCTGCTGATGATTGAGGC
This sequence comes from Sardina pilchardus, assembly GCF_963854185.1. Classification (NCBI taxonomy): domain Eukaryota; kingdom Metazoa; phylum Chordata; class Actinopteri; order Clupeiformes; family Clupeidae; genus Sardina; species Sardina pilchardus. The sequence continues at coordinate 26,866,168 of NC_084997.1, forward strand.
AACGTTTCAGAAACGGCGGCTTTCGTGGCAGGGAGTCATCCAGACACTAGAGCCCAGAAGTCAAGTCAAGTCAAATGTTATTTCTATAGCGCATTTACAGACGGCTGAGCCGCACCAAAGTGCTTCACAGTAAAAATGCAAAAAGTGCAGAGAATAAGTAAAAAGGCACAAAACAGGAAAAAAGAAGTAGCCTAAATAAAAAATAAAATGAATACATAAATGGGCTCAGTGTACAGACAGACTGAAGGAGTTAAAAAATAGACAAAGGGAGAGACCATAAGACACTATGCACAGGTGCTTAAAAAAGGGGAACCCTAATTAAAGACAATAGAAAAAAGGTGGGTTTTCAAGAGGGATTTAAAACTGCACAGTAGGGAGGGAGAGAAGGGAGAGTCTCCAAGTCCATGTCAGACAGATGACCATCTGGTGTGTATTCCTTCGCGGTTTACCAAGATTTGAGATGAATATGATAGGATAACATTATGAATAGATGTGAGATGAATATGATAGGATAACATTATGAATGGATGTGAGATGAATATGATAGGATAACATTATGAATGGATGCTTCTGTTTTGGCCTCTTTCACACGAGGGCTTTGTGATATTCCGGCTTCTTTCACACGAGGGCTTTGTGATATTCCGGCCTCTTTCACACGAGGGCTTTGTGATATTCCGGCCTCTTTCACGTGAGAGGTTTGTGATATTCCGGCCTCTTTCACACGAGGGCTTTTTGATATTCCGGCCTCTTTCACACGAGGGCTTTGTGATATTCTGGCCTCTTTCACACGAGGGCTTTGTGATATTCCGGCCTCTTTCACGTGAGAGGTTTGTGATATTCCGGGCCTCTTTCACGTGAGAGGTTTGTGATATTCCGGCCTCTTTCACGCGAGGGGTTTGTGATTATTCCGGACGGTGGTTCAACTCCGCTGCCGGTCGGTGTCCGGCGGCGAGCGCGTCCTTATTCCCCCAGCGGCATTCCGGGCCATTAATCTCGGAGCGCCGGTGTCCGGTGATGGAGTGGCCCCGGCGAGTCACATTGTTCCCGTGTCACGCTGCCGCACACGAGGCGTCAGGGTCGAACGACCCTGCGGCGCGGCCGAGAGGGATGGCCATCGTTTAATCAGCTGACCTCCGCCGGAGAGGCCAGCAGCCACCAGCCGTGTGCGTGTTTTGTTTATTTATTTACTTTTTTAATTCACCGTTTATCGTTGGTTTCCGCTGCTTTATGTGTGTCATCTGGTCGAGGACTGCTTGAGCACGGCACGTGTTGTGTGTAGGCGTACAAGGTCTCAGACAAGGGCAGAGCCACCGGTTATGACAAACAACCGGAAAAAAAGACAAAAAGTTAAGCACAAAGTAGATAAAGTGTTATTGTGTTGATAGAAAAAAAAACATTTCTGGTACCTATTACGATTATTTCTAACGATAGCAATATTACAACAAACCGAGTCAAACGCACAGACATGCGATTGAGACATGCGAACATACCGCCGCATTAATTTTAGCAAAATGCCAATTCCACTCTTTTTTTTTTTGCCGCTCCTGAGCTTATTGGCTGACGAGTCCGTCCGTGCCCTTTAAATGGAGCAGCCGCCAGCGCGCCTCAGTCCATTTCAATCCCCATCGATCGCTATTGACGAAGGTTTTACGGCAGGAAAGCAGATCATAGCTTGTTTATTGTCCCGGTGTTTTAATGTGGAGGAGGGAGGAGGCCGGGGTGCGCTCGGATGGAGCCTGATGGATAATATTGGGACGACCCCGCCGACCCTATCAGGGCCTGCTATCATAGACTATAATAACACTTTATGGATCTGTTGATGGACAGCGGACGACAGACCGCTCAAGCAAAGGGTGGTTATCACAGCATGTGCTTGTGTGTGTGTGTGTGTGTGTGTGTGTGTGTGTATGTGTGTGTGTGTGTGTGTGTGTGTGTGTGCCTACTGTATGTGAATACCTGTGTGTGTGTGTGTGTGTGTGTGTGTGTGTGTGTGTGTGTGTGTTTGTGTTTATGCGTTTGTGTGTACGTATTCCCTGGCTGCAGGATTAATGCCCCTGCCTTGGTTAGTGGGCATCTCTGCCCCTGGCTGTTGCTGGCTCCGGCGATGTGATTCACTGCGAGGTTATATATTTTCCTGATGAATGGCGGAATCAATGTTGCCGGGAGAACACAGTTACTCCCAATGTCAAAGAGGTGCCTTTGGCTGAAACATTTATTTTTGTGTAGGCAGCTGTTGCTCCACTGTCCTCCACCGCCATGCGAACCGGTGCCAAGTGCCTTGGCATTTTCCCCTTGAAGTGATAGAGAGAGCTCTGCTCTGTTTGGGGTTGTCCGCTCTGGCACAGGATATTTTAGCTCATGTTAGCAAACAAGCACAATAAATGAGTCGCTAAAATAAACTAATGCATAAATAGACAGATATATTAATAAATAAATAAATGCATACATAGATAGATAGATAGATAGATAGATAGATACACTTGTTCATTGGATGATTAACCAGCAAAGGACCTCATTCTATTTGAATACATTCAAAATGCATTTAAAAGTACAAGAGTAAATGATGTTTCACATTCCCTTATTTTTTATTCAGCACACAAGAGCAGAAAGCTGTGTAGACAGTGTTTTTTTTTCCATGCTGTTGCCTGAATGTGTGTTCTCTCTCTCTGCAAATTTCCAGATGGGGATTTGAGGAGGAGTACTTTATTGCTCTTAGATAACACTGTTTCTCTTCCCCTCTCTCTCCTGAGAGGGAGGCTTATAAAAACTTTCCAAGAAGGGCAAATATAAAGCCACTTCGTTTCATTCACTGGCAACCCTCTTCCCAGGTCCCTGTCTGCTGTTTCAGGCTGGTGACTTGCATATTGCCTCAGAGAAAAAAAACCCCACAAACAAAGCAAAAGAACCCTCACCTGTCAATCTGTCTGTCTCCCAGTTGGTCTCTTTCTTGCTCTCTCTTCCTCTTTGTATCTCTCTCTTCTCTCTCTCCCTCTTCTCTCTCATTCTCTCTCACTGTCTCTGTCTCTGTCTATCCATTGTGTGTCATAATGTAAGATATTGTTGTCTATATGAAGTGGATCAATAAGTCCCATTACCGTGACTGATTCCTCTCTCAGTGGTATTACGGTGTGGATTTATGTGGGCTATTGTGCGGAGACTCTCGGAGACACAAACACACACACACACACACGCCATTGTTACATAACAATCTCCTCATCCTTCCCTGAACAACACTTCACGGCTTCAGTGCCTGTTCACCCTCAGGCTGTATAGACCAGTGTGGTGCTCACCAAACGCACTACTACTGTCCAGTCAAGATGTGTATGCCCATATGAAAAGGAAATAGAAAAAAAAACGTATACTGCCAGCAATGGGTTTTATATACAAAACTTGTATGATTTACTCTTGAAAGTGGCCCATTTCTCGTTTTCCTCATACAACGTCATATTACAAAGTCTTATATGTTTCAGGTTACACAGATTTACCAAGGATCTTATAATGGTTTCACTGTCATATAAAAATCTATAAGGATTCAGATAAAACATGGTAAAATTGTGTATGATTTGTCTATTCCTTTTCCAAATGGGTGGGAATGCAACTTCTGCCAGAAAGAATCGCGAGACAGAAATACAACGAAAAAAAAAATTCAATCCTGAAGAGGATATGTGATCAATATAAGAAATGTCAGATGGATAGCAATCTGAATATTGAAACCATCTTTAATGTGGTCCCCAGTCTCCCATATCCTCCCCCTCCATGCTCTCCCACTGGCTACAGAGGTCTTCATACATCTTTATTGTGACCGCACTCTAACAGAACGCTGTCACAAAGCCTGATCTATCCGTGCTCTTAATTTGTCATGGCAGATGTTAGATAAATGTCAATGGTTTTCATCACTGACTAACTGTATCTAATGGCTGAACAGAGTTGAGTTATAGACCATTATGGACGACCATCAAGCGCGCTCTCATGGCGGTGGATGCTATGGCAGAATTACCATGCGTCATGTTACCCGCCTGTGACATTTTAACTTATTGCACTGACCTATAATGGTGACGGACTAGCTATGTCATTGCACATTAGTTAATTGGCACGGCAACTTCATAACTCACAGCATCTCTCCCGGATCTGTGGAGGATCTGGAGTGAAGTGTTGAAGGGCACATATTGCATTTAAGATATGGTATGAGGAAGCTTGTCCTCCATAGGATCCAAGATCGCATGAAGATAAATGACATATGAATAATCTTTTCAAGGTTTATCCCACCCGGGGTTTGTTTGGCTGGGTGTTCATGCATTGCATTCATTCATGCGTGCATGCTTTCATGCAAATGGAAGACTTGGGTAGACTTCTTCAGGTAGCTCAAGTTTGGAACATTTAGACCACGGCTTTGGTATTCCAGTACAGCGACCGGAGCAAGTCTCTGAAGTATTAGTAGCTGGAGGGGGCTGCACGCTACGTGCCTTGGCCCACCTCTGGCACTCCGCCGTTTATATTGACGGCGCTGCCAGTGAGTCAGAAATCGACTCTCCAGACTATTACACCTCCTCCAGCACCTCTCTCTCTCTCACACGCTCTCTCTTTCTCTCTCTCTCTCCCTCTCTCATATCTTGCTCTCCCGCTCATCTCTCTCCTCTGAGATGATACGTAGTGTGTGTGTGTATGTGTACGTGTGTGTGTGTGTGTGTGTGTGTGCGCTCGTGTGTGTGTGTCGGCTACTGGGGCACCCAGGAGTCCGAGACTGAATTAATAATGAAGCGAATCGTCCAGAGACTGCCACCGATGTCCAATTTCAGCCCGAAATCACCTTGGACTGACTTTGCGCAGGTATCGTGGTGGTGGTGGGGAGGGCCCCAACGGAATGTGCGGGTATCTGCCGCGAGAGTTGCGAGGATTCCTCCCGTTAACCCTCTGGAGAGAGGGCTGGAGAACGATAAAGAGAGGAGAAGAGAGACAGATATGGAGATAGTCAGAGGAGAGGAAGAGCGAGAGAGGGGAGGTGTGGGGGGGGGAGAAGATAAAGAAGAGAGAGAAAGATGGAAATTCACAGAAAGAGGGTTCAGAGAGACAGAGAGATAGAGAGAGAGAGGGAGAGAGAGAGTGTTTGGAGACAAAAGTGATAAGAAGAAAGAAAAACTGAAAGAGAGGGAAGTGGAGAGTGAAAGAGGGATGGGGTGCAAAATGGACGGGCGGAGACGAGTGCGCTGAAAGAGAGGAAGAAAAGGATATAGAGCAAGAGATAGAAAGGGAGGGGCACTACTACTGTAGGCTCAAACTCATCCTGTAGCTCTCTCTTTATATTGCCCCAGCTCCTGCTATCAGGTGAAGAGAGAGAAACAGAGAGAGAGAGGAAGAGAGAGAGAGAGAGGGAGGGAGTGGGTAAAAGTGAGAGGGGAGTGAATGAAGAGGAGGATTGTGGTGAGAGATAGAGAGATAAAGGTGGAGGAGAGAGACAGACAGAGAAAGAGAGAGAGAAAGGTAAAGGGGAAAGAGAGAAAGAGAAAGGTAAAGGGGAAAGAGAGAGAGAAAGGTAAAGGGGAAAGAGAGAGAGAGAGAAAGGTAAAGGGGAGAGAGAGAGACAGACAGACAGAGAAAGAGAGAGAAAGGTAAAGGGGAAAGAGAGAGAGAGAAAGGTAAAGGGGAAAGAGATGGAGATGGGAGCCCTTGTCCCTTTGTGTAGCCCTCTGCTCACACATCAGGTCAGAAAGGAGGGCGATGGAGAACAGACGCAGAGAGAGGGTTCAGAGAAAGAAAAGGATGAAGGAGAGCATTAGAGTGAAAGAGGGAGATGACCCCCATCCTCCACCTCTCTCTCTCCCTCTCTCTCTCTCCATTTCCGCTGCTCTCTCGTCAGTGTCACGGGACACAAGGAGGGGAGGAAAATCCTGTGCTATGTGATTTTCAGCACAATTAAACTTCTGTCTACACACACACACACACACACACACACACACCTCTTCCTCTTCTCTCTCCTTCAACACAGACTACACACACACACTCTCCTCTCCTCTCTACTTCAACACACAGGATACACACCACGCCTCTCCTCTCCCACCTGTCCCCACAGAAGCAGGCCAGATGACTGGATGTAAAGACATGCACGTGCACGCACACATACACACACACACACACACACACACACACACACACACACTCATACATGAATACAGCATATTCACACTTTTTTTCCCAAATGTAATGTACATTCCCACTTTCTTCTTCTCCCTTGTCATTACTCTCTCTCTCTCTCTCACACACACACACACACACACACACACACACACACACACACACACACACACACACACATTCACATACATGCAGAACCATATGACTCACTTAGTTGTACCCACATTCTCACGGCTGTTCCCATACTGTACACAAACAAATATATGCATGACACACACACACACACACACACACACTTCACCACATACGTCTCCCTTATGATCATTTGTTCACTCTCGGTCTCCCATTTCAGCGCTCCATTTGTGATGTGCATCCAGAGAGAGATGTATCCGTTTCACCGCGACCCCGCCACTGCTGCGCTCTCCGCCGAAAAACGAGATTGCCGCCGCTGCGCCGCACGTCGCCCTTCCCCACCGCGGCGGCGTCTGATAAATTATGCATCGGCCGAGCAGTATTTAGAGCCGCCCTGATCAATACGAGCCGCTGTTTTCTTATGAGAGATCCCCAAAGAGACGCCTTGTCACTCTGTCAAACATCGTTAGCGGTGAGCGACGCCAGATGCATTGTGACTCGGGGGGGGAGAGAACGAGGAAAACAGGAAATGTAGACGAGGCAAATGAGTGCCATTTTTTTTTTTTTTTCCGTGTTTCGTGTTTCCTGTTTGTGTTTTGTTTGTGTGGTTTTGTGTGCGCAAAGTAAGCAGTCTGGGTCTGTTGGAAAGGGGGAAAAAATGATGAGCGGAGTGTGTGATTAATTTGCCTTTATGGTTGTGTAGGGATAGTTATTCATCTACAGTACATTATGAGTTGGCACAGGGGGCATTTGTCTAGCCCGCAGATCATCTTATTCCTGTTTATTAGACAGCCATCCAATATTGTCCCAGTATTCTTTCGGGAAGGCCATCCGGTAACCTGCTACCCATTACAGGTTTATGGTGGAACCATATGCGTGTGTGTGTGTGTGTGTGTGTGTGTGTGTGTGTGTGTGTGTGTGTGTGTGTGTGTGTGTGTGTGTGTGTGTGTCTGTGTGTCTGTGTGTCTGTGTGTGTGTGTGTGTGTGTGTGTGTGTGTGTGTGTGTGTGTACTGTGTACTGTAAGTGTGAGCACTAGCATGTTTGACCGATGGAGATATTCCTTTCAAATAAATCAAGCACCGGTGACATTCGTTCAAGGACTCGGTGACATTATGCGGAAATAAAAAGACGGCGAATGGAAATGGCCCTGCGGAGGTCGTGCTGCGGGTCCCAGGAGTCACTCAAAGGTTTCCACAAATGAGTCGGCTGGATTACATCTGCGGTCATACAGCCTCACAGAGTTCACCTGAGCATGGTTAGCTAAGTGATCCTCTGTCTGTGTGTCTCTGTCTCCGTTACTCCGTTGTTTTGATTGTAAGCGCACTGAATATTTTTTATTTATGTGGCGCCTTTATCTAAATACACAAAAGGAAACAATCAAGGTTCAGTGCGACAAAGACATGTTAGCGCAATTAGCGCAATTAGCACATTTAGCGCATTTAGCGAAATTAAGTCAGCTAATGACGGTGTTATTCAAAACTACTCCGATTAACGTCACTTTGGTCCCCAACGAAACTTTACACTCGTTTTATTCCAAAAATAGACCACAGGTTGTTCTTCAGACAGGATTTGTCCTTCAACACCAGGGCACGGTGTTGATCTTCGCCAGTGAATGCTGTCAAAAAGAGTCCACTGTGTTTACTGAATACGGCCATTGGCCTGTACCCGCCAGCCTTTGTGTGGACTCAACCTCGCTATTCTCCTGCTCGCGGCGGGATCGTCGCGGCCGCCGTAGCCTCGACTGAAAGCGGCTGGCCCTCTCTATAATAGCAGCGGTCAGTTCCCCGTAGCGAGCGCGGACTGAGGACTGTGGCGGGAGTGTGTGTAGTGAGCGGGGGGGTGAGGGGGAGGGACGGGGAGAGAGGGCGAGGTCAAGAATAGCCATGCGGTCAGTAGGGTCACTTCAATTACACAGTGGGTGATCTTCTGCTTTCAGAGGGAGCAGAAAGAAAGTGGGTGATGAAAGAAAAGAAAAGAAAAGAAAAGAAAAGAGAGAAAAAGAGAACGAGAGAGTGAGAGAGTGAGAAAGAGAGAGAGAGAGAGGAAAAGAAAGAGAGAGGCACAGCGACAGAGGGCCAAAGAGAGAGAGAGAAAATGAGAGAAAGAGTGAGTGAGAGAGAGAGTGAGAGATAGAGAGAGAAAACTCCCACATCATTCTCTTCTCCACAGTCCACTGCTGACATATCAGAGACCTTTCCACCAGGAGAAATGGAACAAAAAGAAAATAATAAATAAATAAGGAGGGCAGGCTGGAGAGGCATCCTTAGGAACAGAGAACATTGCTCTTTTTCTCCGGCACAAAGCGTCCACTGCGGTGCACTCGCTGCTGTCCACTGCTCCATTTGATACGGAGGGCTGAGTGGACGAGTGGACGAGTGGAAGCGGATTAGTGGGATGGAGTCAAGGTGTCTCTAAACAAAAGCAAAAAGTGCCAAAGTGCTGCCACTGAGATAACTTCATGTGAGAAGCCAGTGTGTGTGTGTGTGTGTGTGTGTGTGTGTGTGTGTGTGTGTGTGTGTGTACCACACCACACCACGCCACACCACACCACCTCCAGCATCAAGCTGTCTCCTCTCCTCTGCTCTCCTCTCCTCTCCTCTGCTCTCCTCTCCTCTCCACCTCCTCTCCTCTCCTCTCCTCTCCACCTCCTCTCCTCTCCTCTCTTCTCCTCTCATCTCCCCTCCTCTCCTCTCCTCTCTTCTCCTCTCATCTCCCCTCCTCTCCCTTCTCTTCTCCTCTCCTCTCCTCTCCTCTCCTCTCCTCTCCTCTCCTCTCCTCCTCCTCCTCTTGTGGCTCCAGGCTGAGGGGGCCCTTATCTGGCCGCTGTTGCGTGAACACATTTGGTCCCATGCTGCCGTGGGTGAAGGCCGCCCGGTCGCTGTCCATGGTGCTTAGCATTGTCCCTCTATCGCAAGCCCAGCTGGAGTTTGCCAGCACGGCCGACTGCCGAGGAAGAGGAGGAGGAGGAGGAGGGAAAAAAAGAAGAGATGACAGCGTGCCCCCCCCCCCCCCCCCCCCCCTTTTGATTTATGGTGGATCTGTTTGCACCAGATTACGGAGAAGTTCATTCGGAAGGCTGTGGAGGAGAGAGATGTGTTCTCCGAGGTTCAGTAATCATTTATCATTAAGTGAAAGATGAGGAGAGCAACAGGCAAAACAACCCCCCCCCCAAAAAAAAGAGAGAGAGAGAGAGAGAGAGAGAGAGAGAGAGAGAGTCATTTCTTCACTGATTGCAATTTGCTGTCACGCACGACAACACTAAAAAACTGCGCCCTGATTAAGGTTCTGCCTTAATAAATGATTGGCCTACAAATGTATTGTCATCAGTCCCACTGCGTGCACAGGCTTGTTTAGAAGACAGAATGGTGGCTGCTTTGTATTTTAAAAAGGTCGGAAAGAAAAGAGAAATGGTGAACTTGATGAAATTGAATGGGAGTCGTTACCATTGTTTTCATGAATAACATTTGTCTCCCAAGATTCCTGCTCTCTTCAGCTTCTTTAGCCAGTGGCGTGTGTTAGGGAGATGAAGCCTGTCAGTAGATCAAGCAACTGACAACGAAAAGGGGAAAAAAAAGACAAGCGAAAAAAAAAAAAATCCACTAAGATAACAGCTGTTCTTTTGAGGGTAAACTCAAGCCAAACGCGCAAATTCAGAGTCTCCGCAGCCGAGTTTAAAGACGAACGCTGCTTTTTGATTCGTTTAGGGAGAAAAAACAGCACCTAAAGAGGCAGAGAAGTCTAGCGTAGTCATCGCTCATCTTTTAATCATCCTTACTCAGCTCGGAGAGGGAGGATGCTGAGCTCGAGCTCGAATGGAAACGCGCGGTCCACGTTAGCCGTGCACCCCTCCCTGTGAAACGGGGGCAATCAGGAGAGAGAGTACGAGTGTCTGTCCGGCTGATTGAGAGGGCAGGCGGCTCATGACAAGTTAT
>NC_084997.1:26881361-26883861 GCF_963854185.1 Sardina pilchardus
TGCCGTCTCACGAGCTGTCCTGCAGGTGTGGAGGCGTTGGCTGAGGTGCAGTAAGGGTCATGCAAGGGGTGTGTGTGTGTGTGTGTGTGTGTGTGTGTGTGTGTGTGTGTCTGTGTGTGTATGTGTGTTTGTGTGTTTGTGTGTCTGTGTATGTATTTGTGTTTGTGTGCATGTGTGTTTGTATATGTGTGTGTGTGTGTGTGTGTGTGTGTGTGTGTGTGTGTGTGTGTGTGTGTGTGTGTGTGTGTGTGTGTGTGTGTGTGTGTGCGCACGCTCTCCCGTGTGTGTTGTGTGGAGTGGCCACCCTCTCCGTGTCCCTCGCTGTGCTGTCGTCCTCAGAGGCGTGAGTTAATGGCCGCCGCCGCGCGCCGCCCTCCTCCGTATTGGAGCGCCATCTGTGCCCAGGAAAACTGTCAGGGGAGAAATATCAATTGGAGCCCGCCGCCTTGGATGCCTGCCGTTCTAACAGACCTCCACTTCTCTCTCTCTCTCTCTCTCTCTCTCTCTCTCTCTCTCTCTCTCTCTCTTGTTTTTCTCTCTCTCTTTGGCCCTCTGTCTCTGTGCCTCTGTTTTTCTTTTCCTCCCTCTCTGTCTCTCTCCTCTTCTCTCTCTCTATCTATCTATCTATCTCTCTTCCCTTCTCTCTCCCTCTCTGTCTCTCTCCTCTTCTCTCTCTCTATCTATCTATCTGTCTCTCTTCCCTTCTCTCTCACTCTCTGTCTCTCTCCTCTTCTGTCTCTCTCTCTATCTATCTATCTATCTGTCTCTCTTCCCTTCTCTCTCTCTGTCTATCTATCTCTCTCCCTCCTCCTGTCTTCCTCAGTTGTTTCATTACTAGTTGCTCACTCTATCTTTCATTAGTAGTCTCTATTATGTTGTGCAGTGTTTTTTTCTTGCTAACATGATCTCTCTTTCTCTCCCACTTTCTCTTTCCATTAATTCTTTCCTCTGACTCCATCCCATCTCTCTCTCTCTCTCTCTCTCTCTCTCTCTGTCTATCGTTTCACTCATCTATTATTATGGCAGAGACGTCCATCTATTTGCTATGCAAAATAACAGTCACGCTGTTCGGGCTTGATGGTCATAATTCATTAATGTCTAATTATCTCAATAGATTACTATAGCATCCACTTTTGCTGTAACGCTGAGAAAATGGCCTCTGTAAAACAAAAAAACAAAATTGCGTACGACACACTGATTTAAATGGCATTAGAGTGTTTTGAGGTTTTGGCGCCGATGGCAGATGTTCCCCTCGAAAATAAAACTCGGGGGCCGGCTACGAGTCGTTGATTAATAATGCACGGTGCTTAAATGTCTTAATTAGACCCCAACACCGGGTTGCCCGTGCTTGATTGAATGGCGGCGTGATTATGGAGTGATTGCGTGGCAAGGTTCGCGCTCGACACACGAGGAGGACGAGTTTTGGAGGAGATCAGACGGCGAGGCACGTGCAGCGCCGGTGTGTGTGTGTGTGTGTGTGTGTGTGGCAGGGCTTTACCCTGGGGAGAGTCCGCGGGCGCTTTGCCTGGTGGCAGCACCTCAGGGTCCCAGTTTACAGGGCCTCACCAACTTGTTATTTCTCTGTCTTTGTAGCGACTTAAAAGTGAAGCTATAAACAAACATGCCTTCCAACCACCCAAAAACAAAAAGGGCACTTTGTTGAAAAAAGATAAAGAAAAAGAAAGAAAGAATCATTCTAATAATAATAATAATAATAATAATAAAAACACTAAAAAGTGTTTTTGAGCATGACTAGATCACGGTGGTGCAGAGGCGTCTGTGTTTTGGCGAGCTCTCTGTGAGGTCTTGGGCCCCTTGCTTGGCGTGCGTGTGTGAAATATGAATGGGTAATTGCTCTCTAAATCACTCTCAGCTTGTTAGTGGCCTTGATGCCTTCATAAAGCCATGCTTGTTGGAGGGATGGAATGAGAGGAGCCAGAATGATCAAAGTGAGGGTGGGGGTTGGGAGGGATGGGGTGTTGCCAGAATAGACTGACATTATTTTTAATATAACAACTGTATACTGTACATCAACTGAGGCCTCAGCGAGAGTGTGTGATGGCTTCGTCAAGGCAGGGGAGTAGTAGCATTGGAGACTAGACACGAGATGCCATTTTATTATTTTTCTTAATGAATTATTGACTCTGTCAGTCAGTCTTCATCCATCTACGGTGCTCCCTCTATTTGTGTTGAGTGAAAATCTAGTTTATTTTTATATAAATTATATTTTTTGCTTTTTAAGTCTGCTTGTTTTCAGTGAACACATTTCATATTTCAGTGCAAACAATATGCTGTTTTATTTTGTCTCTGTGTGTGTTTCGGGGGCTGGTGTTTGGCAGTGTAATCTATCGGGAAACAGGAAGCTGTGCTGGGCACTGAATGGGCTTTGTTGTCATTTTACTTTCTCCCTGTGAAGCCCACATCTGAGGTGTGGCGGTGGGAGGCCCATGCAATTTTTTCTTATTCTATACAGAAAGAGAGGGAGGGAGGGGGGGAGAAA